>NC_142788.1:8768750-8954375 GCF_988280905.1 Pimephales promelas
TAATGTTAACAAGATTTTAATCAAGTATTAGTAAATGTTGAAAATAACATTAACAAAGATTAACAAATGCTGTATATGTGCTATTCATTATTAGTTCATATTAACTAATGTAGTTAACTAATGTTAACTAACGAACCTTATTGTAAAGTGTTACCATAAAACTTAAATAAAAAGCTTTTACATTTAGCTTTAAAGTGCTATAGTCAGATCAAACAAACAATTATGCTAAATGTGGTTTAAGGAGTAGGCCTACTTCAGCTACCAGGTTGACTGTTGAAATGTGAACTCGACTGGGCACATTGAACTTCCTAAAAATATATACTAATTTCATAGAACCCTTGCGAAAATATTTTAAATAGATTTAAAAAAAAGCCACCGCTACTGGTAACATCTATGGTTAGATTGATTTGTTTACATCCAGTGAAGTCGTTCATAGGCGCGTAATTTGCGGGTATCTCCAGTTATTAGAGCATTCATTTAGTTCGCTATTAAATAAGAGACCTGTTGTTTTTGAAGTCAAGCTGAGCGCTCGTGTCCGCTGCAATCAGTGTCATGGATACAGTGTTCTCTGTGGCTCGCGCTGTCTTCTCTCGGACGCGCGCTTCAATCTATCGCCGTTGTGGAGACTCCGGTGAAATCACAAAATAAAATGCACACACAAACGTGATGAACATATTCGGTTTTGATGAGAGAGAGAAGAAAAACTATACGAGTGCGGTTTAGAACCCGTCACCTCTGACACGCTTGGCAAAAGATCTACAGAACTCAAACAGATCTGCGGATCGATGCATTTATTTACGGGTTGAGCAGAGTGGCTGCACAGTTTGACCAGCGGGCGGCAAGAACTTGCAATGACTATTTATCAGACCGGCCCTCGCAGCCTCGAAACCATAGAAACACTACCGGACCACTGGTAAAAGTCCCGACTTACCCGATTGCCACTCCGCCCCTGCACGCCATTAAAAAATATAGCCTATGAATCGATTTTTGGAATTCTATGAATCGATTCTGAATCGGTAAAGATTGAATCGCGATTCAAATGTGAATCGATTTTTTTGCACACCCCTAATAATTTGTCTGTATCTGCAATCCTTAAATCAAGACCACAACAATGCAAATAGCTCAAATGTCTTACTTGTTTTGACTGAAGAGTTTAGTCATGCCAGATCCTCGGCTCAGGAGGCTGAAGGCATCTTTCGTCATGGACAGCGCCCCTTTGGTGAGATCTTTGGTGACCCCTCTGGTGGCATTCAGGGCACTGGATAGCTCCCCCTCCAAGCTGAAAGTGGAGCTATGCCGGGACAGTAATGTAGGATTCACAGGAGAAAGCAGAGGAGACATGGCAGGAACAACGGCCTGAGCGTAACCATCCTGGCCTGTTTGTCCATCTATTCCCTCTTCAATGGCTTCGTAAGCCTCCTCTACCGAACCCTCCTGCTCAGGATCATCTTCTTGATCCTCATTCCCTCGTGTCCCACTGTCCTCCAGTAGGCCAGACTCACCAACATGGTGCGATGGCGAGAGATCAGAGTCCGTCAAGCTGGGAGTGTCCGTTTCCACTGGGGAATGGGCTTCTCCTGGCTCACACGTTGCAGGAGGAAGAAGTAGAGCAAACTCCATCGCCTCCATCAGGAACGAGACACAAACCGAAGGAGGATCTGAAGGTTTATGTGGGGATTGTCCCAAACCCTGGAAGTCCTTGGTCAAATCTCCAGCAAGTCGGGCAAGGTAGTCCTTCATTCGCAAAAGGGCTACAAATTGGTAGTGGTTGAGCCACATTTTGACAGGAGTGATCGATTGGGCCAAGATATGGATGGAGGCCAAAGGAGAGTTGACTAGACCATCGGTCTGGTCGAATTTATCAGATATGACGTCATTTACAAGCTGTGGTGAGTCAAGGAGGGGATGTTTGCTAGAACCAGTGGGGGATTTTGAATCATCATCTATACTTGAACAATGAGAATCTTTTTTGAAGGCAGAAGGGTGGCACAACCACAAAGACATGGCAAAGGGCTCAACAAAGGGAAGGGCTTTCCCTCTGAGCCCTCGACGAGCCCCCTCAAAGCCTAGAGACACTCGGGACAGACTGACAGACCAGACGTCCTGCGAGCGAGAGGGACGTTTATGCTCTAACGACAGGGACTCGTCATCTAGAAAGCGTTGAAGGAATGCTGATGGGAGGGGATGTAGGAGGCTCTGATCGCGGGGGAACGGTTGGCAAGCTGTGGGATGGAAGAAAGGACAGGCGGAGAAGCTGCTGTAGGTGCTGTTGAGGTCCGAAAGGGAACCGTGAGGAGAGTGACGCGTGTTGCTGAGGACGGTTTGGGGAAGACTGATGCTCAATGACTGAGGGCGGTCTGGGTGATCCATAATGGAGGATTCCAGAGGAATGACCAGCTGAAGAAAACAAAATAAGTTTCAGCCAAAACACTTACAAAATGTTATTAAAAGCACAAAGAGAGTAAGGGTTGGTTGCATCGAAAAGGATTGAACTAAGTAAAGTTTAATGCTAATCTAGGATTTGTTGATCTGGGTTTCATGTTGTACCTCTTAATTTAAAACACAGATTAACAAATCAAGGATTACAATTCTAACCTGTGTTTAAAACCTTCATCTATGATTAATTTTGTCCGGCATGATGGATTTGCCATTCTAATTAAACAGCAACAATGAATATTCCATTTCTGTTTTTATGACCACCAGAAACTCTCTCTATCTGACATTAGCTCTTGCCAATGAAGGTAATAAACTTGTCAACTGTTTATTCATAAACTGCTATGTAGAAATACCGTTAAATAAGTAGCATAGGAAGAGAGTGAACCGACTCCAGGCTATGGAGATGTGCTTCCCCTTTAAAAAAACATTTAAACAGATTTCCATACACATCCCATACATAAGGAAAATGGTATTCTCAATCAGAACCACCTATCGTGCAGGCGTGAATTAGCAGAAGGCAATCAATCATTTCAACAGATTTAAGCTTAATGGTGCAACCCACTCTTAGATTGGGATTTAAGTCGTTCCCCTGCAGTCAACAATTTCACTCCTAAAACTCATCTTTGATAATCACTGCACCTCCACTCACTCACACCAGTTCGGACTACATGATCCACTCTGTCAACTGTAGTAAACTCTGCACAATGGCAAGTGGAAATATCAGTTTTATTCAGCCATATTATGTTCGAACCAAAAACTGATTCAGAAGAAGAAGAGTAAATTATACAGGGCGGTTCTGCGGAGGTGCGAGAAGGTGCTAAGCAACCTCAAACGAAAGCAAGTGCAACCGCAGTTAATACTATACTAATAAAATATTGACTAAACGGATTTGGTAAATGCTCCAGTGCAAATTTGTGTTTGTGCTCTGGAGAACATCAACCGTTTTTTTCATTTACGTGTTTTTGCAGCGTTGAGAAATGTAGCCAATCACAAACATGTTTGTTAATCTCTTGAATGCAGGAGCCAATCAGGTGTTTAAACTCTATATATCTTATGTAATCCTGCCTCTTTTCAGCACTGCACTCGTATTGTTCGGTCTAGTGGTTTTTATTTCCAGAGCATGAAGTTAAGATCTTATGGATTTATGAATGAAACGCTCATTTTAAAATCTTTCAGGTCTACTGACATTTTTGTTATGACATCCGCTTCAAACATTACAACAGCCATGATAATTTTCGTTACCTCTACAATAAGCAACTCACCTTCACAAGTTAATGTAGGGTTACAAATTAATTTAAATGTTTCATTTAGGCTCCAGTACAACACTATATAAACTGAGAAAGTCTAGTAGACTGAATTTAGATTTTGAGGTATAAATTAGCAAGAGATTCTGCCAGTCCTGGTCAGATTACTGAGACTCTTTGTCTTTAATGGCTCTGGGAGCCCCTGGATTAGTTTGAATAGTTATGCTGATAGGATTAGGATTGGTATCACTCTCAGTCTAAGAGCAGGTTCCTAAACCTGTTTACTTCATTTACATGCTTTGTTTCAGAGTGTCTCTCCCTCGATGTAACTCCTCGCCCTTAAGCTCTATGATAATGTGAAGGTATGGGTGATACAATCAGGCTGATTGGATTACAATCTATACATGACACTGTTATGCTCATAAGGTCAGGGCCGGGGAATTTCCGGCAACGAGCTGAATCCTGTGCTTCATTTACATGCTTTGTTTCAGAGTGTCTCCACCTTGATATAACTTGTATATGAACAGTTTGTTTTTTAGTTTAGTCAGACTTGGCTACGATTTTTGGACGAAGCAGACTTGGAAATACTACAGTGATGCAACAGCATTAAAGTTTCCTACACTCTAGAAGGAAAAAGTTCACAACACTAATTACTCTTCGACAGCGATGCCATCGAAAAATACAGAGCTAATGCAAAAAACAGAAGTTCAAACGAAATATGTCTGCGCGCATAAGGTCTATATAATTGGAGGGGATCACAACTATAAACCATTCAGGTGTAAATGACACCAAATGATCAAATGTCTAGCACCACAAGCTTCTTTACAATATCCATATACATGACATTCCTTTCAAAGCCTGTCAGATCTCGTGGTTTACCTTCAGCTGTGTTGCATCCAGGCGGATATCGATGTGTTCATCTGTCTTGCTGCTGTCCTGGAGGTGGTAAAAGGCTTTGACCTGATCTAGGGTCCTGTGTAGACCCCGTGAAAACAGAGTCATCCACAAGATGCTTGGAGCATCCAGACACAGCTGCAGACCATTCAGCTGGGCATAAAGATTAGAGCAGGGCACTAAAGCGAGAGAATGGGACAATGGGTGGAACACACATATGATAACTCTTTCCAAGCAGGACAGATCAAACTTCATACTGGATGTGAGTTTGTAAATATAAATTACATGCATTAACAATAGTGATCAATGAATGCGAAAAATCCTACCTAAGACACCAGGAAGTCCAGGCTTATCAGGGAAGTAGTATTCAGTGAATTGGAGGTGAATTGCAGGAGTGTTTTCTGGGAGATGAAGGGATTTGCGGTTGCAGGAGAGGAGAGACTGCGTTCTCTTGCTGTGACGGCCCCCGGTGGACACCTAAGGAAACAGATGTTTTAATTTCCAGCATCATTACTCTAGGTTTCAGTATCACATGATCCTTCAGAAATCATTCTAATATGATGATTTGCTGCTCAAGAAACATTTCTTATTACCATCAATGTTGAAAACAGTTGAGCAGCTTCATGGAAATTTTGATGTATATAGATTATTTTTTTATGAATGGAAATATCAAAATAGCAGCATTTAGAGTCTTCACTGTCACTTTTGATCACTTGAATGTGTAAATGAGCTGAATTGCGGAATTAAAGTATTAACTTTTCAAACCGGAAAAAAAAAGAAAAATCTTAAATACCTCAAACCTTTGACCGATTGTGTAACTTAGGTTTGTTTGTGCCAGAAAATTTAGCAATGTCAATTTCAGTTCCAAAAGCAAGCTGTTGAATAACTTTATACTTAGTGAGCACTAAATCTAGTGCTGTTATATTTTCACATTGAATCTGAGTATTCACCCTTGATAACTATAGTATCTTTAGTATCTTTTTTGAGCTACTGAGACAACTGTGAACACAAGAAAACATGCATTATATCATAACTGACAGCACTGATGACATGTAAAAGCCCCAAGGATGCATCATGTTAAAAATGAAAGTCTCACATTGTCTTGTCGAGGCTATTGTTCTTTACTCTCATTTAACAAATACCATGTAATCTCAATGAAATACTACGTTTGTACTTTAACTTCATCAGTTCTGTGCTCAATTTAATATGAGCGTAGTTAACCAAAGCATAACATCGGCAACATATCATCACCGGCTGCTTTCTCTTTGTGATGAAAAAGGGATGACATAAGCAGGTTTCTTTTGCAAGATGAGACTAATTTAGATCAAACTGACTTGTGTGTCACAAAAAAAAAAAAAAAAAAATACGAGTAAACAAGCTTGTGGTAAGGAAAAGCAATAACAAAATGTATAATTCCTCTCTTAGCCGTCTCAGTGTAAGTCTATGAATAATAGAACAAAAGTACCCATAATTACAGGCTTTTATAATAAACGGTTTGCTGCTTAGACATCTAGAGTGTTGTTCAAGTCACACATTATCCACATCCGAGATTCAAACTTCTACTTTAAACCTGGAAATTAAATTGTATATTTGTACAACTTTAAAGTGCCTCAATTATTCCTTTTCAAATATTACCTTTCATGTACTGTGTAATATAGCTGTTCGGTGGATGTAAAAAGTCTGCAAAGATTTAAACATCAAAGTCCACAACAAATAAATTACTGTTTCCTAAAAGCAAGAATCGATTCGGAGCGGCTGAAATGAGTCGTCAGTAATTCCAGTCTTGCTTCTTGCTAAAACCTACGTAGGGTTGTAACACAATTGCTTAACGCCAGCCTATGGTCTTCATTGGCTGCCCGCAAATATAGCCATATATGATTATATATGGATATAATCATATAAAGGCTGTCACTGTCAACCGTGTGTCTCAATAGCTTTTTTTGGTAACACTTTAGAATACGGTTCCTTCGTTAATGAATAACTACACAAGAACTAATGAGTAACACAATATTAACAATCTAGTAACTATTATTAACTAACAAGAAACTCTGATTAACGAACTAGTAAGTAATAGCGCACAGACGAAATTGGTAGTTCACTATTAAGTAATCAATAGCTACTATTTTTTAATACTTCCCAGAGAACTACTGAAAAAGTTTATTAACAATCTAGTAACTACTGTTAACTAAAAGAAGCTCTTATTAACGAATTAGTAAGTAATAGCTCACCAATGAAAGTGTTACTAGATACTTCTGTGGGAATTACTAATTATTTGGATCTGTATTATAAAGTGAAGATCATTGGAACTAACTAATGACTCAAGTGTTACTAAAGACATTTTCTAAAAGTATACTAAAGTTCACCAAAAATCTCAAACGGTTGCACAAATCATGACTAGATCATGTAGTAACACTTGAGTAATTAGTAGTTAGTTCCAATGATCTTCACTTTATAATACGGATCCTAATAATTAGTAAGTAATAGCTCACAGATGAAAGTGTTACTAGATACTTCTGTGGGAATTACTAATTATCTGGATTCGTATTATAAATCCATCTGTGCGCTATTACTTACTAGTTCGTTAATCAGAGTTTCTTGTTAGTTCATAATAGTTACTAGATTGTTAATATTGTGTTACTCATTAGTTCTTGTGTAGTTATTCATTAACGAAGGAACCGTATTCTAAAGTGTTATCGCTTTTTTTATGTTTGTGCAGACATGTCTCGAACCTGATGGATGTCCAGATCGTCCACGCGGATCACCATACAGCTGGAGCGAAGTTTCTTCAGTGCGCTTCCTGAGGACGGGGCGGCTGCTGATGTCCGGCGCGAGGTCGGAGTCCGCTCAGGACTGAAATTAGACAGTGATTCCCCGTCTGCTTAAAACAAAACAAGACCAATTCAATTCATGAAATTAACAAGAGAACTTCTCAAAATGAAAACAAAACCAGACACGTTCATGACAAATACGTACATTATTTGAGGAACCGGTGCATCACTTCAAATATGTTTAGTGTTTAGACTACAACATGATAAGAACTGAACCTCTTGAGAGGGAAAACTCTGAGGGTTAGGGTTATCATCAGGGCTGACATCAGCAGAAAAGGAATGAGTTGTTATGAGAACGTTTACCTTTGACTTTTTTGGCCGGGGAGTCTTTAGCAGACACGTTTGGTTCTGTGTGAGGCCCAGGGATGCCCAGATCCTCCATGGTCTTCTGAAAGTCCTGCAGCAGTTTGGTGGCCCACTGAGCACGAGAATCCATCGCCCCGCAGTGACGTTCCCAGTGCCGGCAGCCCTCACCTGTCCCACACACACATCACATGTCACTGAACAGATTGAGTCAACCACCCACAGAATACATCAATGCATCTGCAGTCAACCACCTACACAATACATCAATCGCTGCGTCATTATTACAATGAGGGGAAAAAACATGACTTCAAAAACAGTGACAACCTAAACAAGCTCAGAGCAACATTAAAGGGATACTTCACCTCTGGAAAGATGAATGTGTATTTAAAATAGGTCATTTATGTAAAAGAAATGTGAAATTGGGGTGGTGGTGGCGCAGTGGATAAGACACATGCCTTTGGTGTGAGAGACACGGGTTCAAATCCACTGTGTCCCTGAGCAAGACACTTAACCCTAGTTGCTCCAGAGGCGTGCACCCTCTGACATATAGCAACTGTAAGTCGCCTTGGATAAAAGCGTCAGCTAAATGAATAAATGGAAATGGAATTATTTTTGAATTTGGAGCTTTCTAGACTGAGAAAAGGCAGAAAATGTATTTTTGGCTTATGTGGATGAAATACAACAACTCCCAGAATGCACTTGCTTCACTGCCCTAGGAGGCCACGCCTACCGGTAACAGAGCGCAGTAATCTAAGTCTAGGCTACTAGTGAGTCTCCATGATGAGTCTGCCCGAAAATGTGTTTTGAGATCACCCAAAATGTCCGGGATTCGGCTTTTGCGCTTTACAGTCGCCATTCAATATGTTTACTGAGGTGAGCGGGACGAGTGAGGGCCGCGGGAGAATTAACGACGCGAGGCCGGTGGCGTGATTACCGATGAGCGACACCTGTGAGACGCACCGGTCTCGTATCTCTCACGGAGGAGTGGGAATTTTCTTAGCAATGTTAAAACACACATCAACCAATCACTTGTTTAGCATTCATGTAAACACTACATTCAGATTCACCAATCAGAATCAATTCAGTTAGATTGAAACAAAAGCTGTGCATGTAAACAATGAATGGCGACTGCAGAAAGCAAAAGCTGAATCCCTGACATCGACGGACTGACATGTCCAGGAAAAACCCCTATGGATGGTAACCCCTGCTACTCAGCTTTCTCCACAGAACAAGAGCCTGCTAGCTTAGCTTCCAAAAAAAGATGGCCGACATTACGTGTTCATTCTGTGAGTGAGATCCACCCTCCATGGGCGGGTTGAGAACATGCGGGACAGACCATACTACTGACTGTAGTATTTACCCTCTGGCCAAAAAATCCTCCGATGACGCAAAATGACGATTTTTGCGTCATCGGAGGATATTTTCCAAAAAAAAATACATAAATCTCTCACCTCAGGGGGATATGAGGGTGGAAAGCACAGTAATTCGAAAATACTACAGGTTTTATACTAATACAAAGCTTAATGCTAAATCCTGAAATATCCCTTTAAGTGTGGGGCCAATACGTTTTTTTTTTTTGTTTTTTTTTTTTTTTTATATATATAGAAATGAATACTTGTATTCAACAAGGATGCATTAAATTGATCAAAATTAACAGTAAAGACATAAATGTTAAAAAAATATATATTTCAAACTTTTGAACTTCAAAACATATGTTAAACTTCAAATGCGTTAAAGTTTTGCCAATGGTTAATATTTGGGTCTTTAGCAACTCCGGATCTAGTATATTTAACATGGATAGCTGCAATAGTATACAACTCTCCTGATATTAGAGTAACAATTTCTAAAGAATAGAACTCAACATTTTTTTTTTTTTTTGTTGAAATCTCTAGTTTCATGTGATACTTTAAAATGTGCAGAAAAACAGGGTGATGGAAACATAGCTACTGTCATCATGAGAGCTAACTTCCTTTGTATATTCAGTATCAGACTCATTTCACGATGTCAACCATATTCTCAAAACTATCATTTTCCAAGTCTTCCTAATCAATATTTTGATCGCTGACAGCTTCTTCACCAGACCCACCATCAAGTGACAGTGACACTAATATTTGATTCAGTACTTCCTCTCATCACTGAGCCAATTCATTTAGTTTTGCTGATGATTCTTCCCATTCTTTTGTTTTTAATAATGAGTAAACGATCAGGTTATCATTGTGTATCAGACATTGCCACCATGTAGGAATGAAGGTGAATTGCACTTATTCAGTCATCAGAGAATCAATTATTGTTATGCAGAGAAAATTATACTTACAGTTACACACCTTGGGTCATTATTCACACAAAAATGTATTGTAACAACTCTTTTGTACATTATTTATAATGAATTGATTGAGGAATACTAAGAAGGTTGATGTCTAACTTTAAATGAATGAGGACAAGGGAAGTAAAATATGAAATCATAATAAATGATAATAACTAAAATTGTTTCTTCATAATCAAATCATCATATTAGAATGATTTCTGAAGGGTCATGTGACACTAAAGACTGGATTTATAAATACATTTTTAAAAAATCAGCTTTGATCACAGGAATAAATTACATTTTAAAATACATTCAAATAGAAAAATATATTTACAACTGAAAACAGTCATTTTAAAGTGTAAAAATATTTTAGAATATTACTGTTTTTACTGTATTTTTGATCAAATAAATGCAGTATTGGTGAGCAGAATGGACTTTTAAAAGGTAGTGTACATTGTCAAGTGAATTTATATGGAGTGACCTCAAAGGCAGGGGCAGAAAAGTACAAGTTAAATCCTCAGAACCACAAGGTAACAGAGGGTGTGTGATAAGAATACCGTCTGTCACCTGGTCTGTGGAAAGGGTAGTAATCCCAGCCCAGCTTCCGGAGGGTCAGCTGCATCGCACCCTGTGTTCCTGGAGGCGGAGGTTCATCTGTGTGTGTACAGGAGAAATCACATGGGTATGTCATTGTTATGATTATAAACTTAGCTAACTGCTAACAAGATAAGTTTAGTTCCCTTAAAAACATTCAATTTTGTTATTATTTAATCCCCATGTGGTTCCAAACCTGCATGACTTTTTTTTCCCATTAAACACAAAAGACGGGATTTGAATGTCCAAACTACCTTTTTCCACGCAGTTATTTCACGCTATGAAAATAGAGCACTTGTAACATGCCAGCAAATTTAAAAGCAGTTATTAAGTGATGGTCATATTCCCTGTATTCACTGTAAAGCCAAGCTTCTACGCTTTAAAACTACACCTATTTTGTATTGGTTAAGCAAGCGGTTGTTAAAGGTTGTGTATGTAATAATTTTATAAAAAACTTTTTTCCAAATTTGTTTAAAGAGTAACTAAACACTTAACCAACTTTTTTTAGTTAATGATCTGTAAGAATGGATCTTTATTAATACCAGTCATTGATTAAAGTAACTTTTTTGACAGTTGTTTATAAAGTGTTTTATTTCTACAATATATGGTGTAAAAACGTCTTAGTGCTGCCCTCTTCAGGTTGAACGGTGGCTACTGCAGTTGAATTTTCCTATTGGATGTTCCGCACTTCGTGACGTACGCAGGTTTCAGCTCACCATGCTCTTGGTACGAGCTACGGCCTTTGGCAGTATAAAAACCTCAATCTCTTGTTTCGTCAAAACCACTGTAGGGAGTCTGGAATTGGAATTGCGAGTATTGAAAACGATCAGGATAGAGTGTTTTATCATCTATTTCGTCCCCTCTATCTCCGCTGGGGTCTGCCCACTTTTTCAGCATTTTCAAATATTGCCAGTGGGTGGAGTCAGGCTCTGACCAGGGGTTTAGTTACCCTTTAAACTTTCTATATATATATCAATGCATAATTAAAATGTAAGTACTCTGATAAAAAGAGTATAAAAATCGAGTGACTCTAGACCGATTAATCTGCACTAAACGCAGATCATTATTTTAAACCGGGATGAAACAACGGATTGAGTTTTTCCTCTTAAAACTGCAGTGAACCAAAGACAGTCTCAAAAACACGGTTTGAAATCGCTGGCGTTTCTGACGTCACAAACTACCTTGTAACCAATCAGATCAACGAGTGATCGTCAACGAGTGAATCTCTGAGCTGAGTGAGTGAGTGGAGGCGGGGCTCATTAACATATTCATATAATAAATGAGGCAAGGGTGTAGGGTTACATTCAAGCTATTTTTAAGGCATGACAAATGTTTTAATTATATAATTTTGGTGATCAAATATGAGTTTTAAGGGATAAAATTGGTTAATTATACAAAAACAATGTTAAACATGTACAGTATGTACACAAGAAGTGCATTGTATCAAATGATTAATTGAAATGTTAGCATATAGTAGTCACAAACACAATATAAAGTGGGTCCTCTTGAATTAATTACAAAATAATTTTTTCAGTGAACTATTCCTTTCATAGTTCTATGAATATATGCTATATGGTATATAACTATTCCTAGAATATATGGTATAATGAATGGTAACAGTGATCTGAATTCAGTACCAGAATCTGAAGAGCTGTCGTTGCAGATATGCAGGTCGAGACGGGAGATGAAAGTGTGGTAAGATGATTCTTTAACATCATGGAGGTCGAAACACTGGGCCAGTGTGTCAGGACTCCCGACCGCTTCGGGTGGAGGAGGTTCAGTCCACAGAGAGTGGATCCCAGGAGAGGGAGGCGCAGTCTGGTGCACAAATACAACGAGACATAAACACACACTGTCTGAGTCATTCACAGGGAGTGGCTGACGCAGGACCGGCTACACTTGGGATTTAATATCTTATATCGGCTTAACACAGCATTTACTTTGTTGAGCTGCTTTGTAATGACAATTGTGTTCAAAAGCCTCACTACAACCGTTGCCCCAAAACCTGAGGCAGTGCAGTATAGGGCAAAGGGTTTCCTTTTCTTTTTGTTCTTAAAATCTGATGTGCCGATTAGAGTACCTCATTAACCATTAAAAAGGCTTTCGCACCAGAGGAACCTTTTAATAATTACTCGAACTATTGGTGGAAGTTCCTGGATTTAGGCGTGTTCACAGTGCAGGAACGATTTTAGTTCTAGGAACTCCTTTTGGAGGAATTAATTTAGCTCCTATTTCAGAGTCGGTCTAAACCAGCACTATAGATCTACCAGTGACGTTAGTGTTTGCTGATTGGCCGAACGCATGCAAAACACCAGCTCCCGCCATTTTTTTAAAAAGCTGTGTAAACACACAGATTATAGCCTATATATTTACACATGAAACTAACACTACGAACACGGAAAACAGTGACAGATCTGACCTCTACGCCGAGGAGAAACTCCAACGCAACTTTGAGGAGACCAAGTCAAACATGATTATGAATTTCTGCTCAGCTAGCAACACTGGACATCAACCACACGGCATACGCTAATGCTTTTTCATATACTGTCTCTCTATTGGTGCGTTCACGTGCTATGGTAATTACCCAGATAGCAAACTGACATTGAATCAACGTGGAAATATGACATCGAAACAACGTTGAACCAACTTTAGACGCGTCATTCTTTCAAAACTAACGGAAAATCAACTTGAAATCAACGCGTTGTTTCAACGTTATGAAAGCAAACCAATTTTCGATTTTCATTTAGCTTTGAAGAATGCCGCGTCTGACGTTGGTTCAACGTTAATTCGATGAGCAAAAGCAACATTGTTTCAATGTCATGAGAGACGTCGTTTCCACGTTGATTCAATGTCAGTTTGCTATCTGGGTATGGTAAATAACAAAAGACGTGAAAAATGCACATGCACCCCCCCCCCCCCCATGTGGTATTTTCCACTGTGCAGCTCATATAATATTTTGATGCACGAGTTGCTGAGATGAGATAACCTTTGACCTCTTCAAAATGGCGGAAAGCACCGCGAGAGTCATGAATGGTAAAAGTATCCCAGATAGCAAACTGACATTGAATCAACGTGGAAATATGACATCGAAACAACGTTGATCTGACATTGTTTTGCTCATCGAATTAACGTTGAACCAACGTCAGATGCGTCATTCTTTCAGAACTAACGGAAAATCAACTTGAAATCAACGCGTTGTTTCAACGTTATGAAAGCAAACCAATTTTCGATTTCATTTAGCTTTGAAGAATGCCGCGTCTGACGTTGGTTCAACGTTAATTCGATGAGCAAATCAACGTTGTTTCAATGTCATGAGAGACGTCGTTTCCACGTTGATTCAATGTCAGTTTGCTGTCTGGGATGTACTATTCTACATCTAAAAAACAAACATACAGCATATAATTTACCATTTGAGTTTTGATAAATCATTTTCTTGCTGTAGCAGATGACTTAAGTAATCTAAAATAGTTTTAGCTAAATAACAGGTCTGGATCTCCATCTTTTTACCACATTATGACAACAAAAGCACTTGAACGCAACACACTGACAAATACCAGTTCACAAGTGGAAAATATTATATAACGTATTAGACAAGACTGTAAGATAGATCGTAAACTAATGAAGCTCTGAGAACTAATGCTCTGGCAAAATAAAGGTCTGCCACGCCGTCAAAATAAAAGTCACAAAAACAAGCGCGGCTCACGTCACTTCAGAGTTCCTACTGGTGGTGCGAATGCAACCAGGAAAACGTTTCAAAGGGAACCATTGGTTCTCGGGTGGCTAGTTCTTACAACTGAGTTCCCAGAACTACCCGGTGCGAAAGCCCCTTAAGTTGTCTTCATAACACTTTTGCGAGGGATTTAAAGGGTGGAGTGTGGCACCTGTAGTGTTTCAGCAGCCATGCTCTTCCTCTGCTGCGCGGACTTCTCCATGGCCTCACTCAGAGACTTGGCGTAGTGGATGATGGCCTTGAGCTGGGAGTCTGTCAGCACCCACAGCAGATCATCCAGTATGAAGAACAGCTTAGAGGCCAAGACATTACAGTCCTTCACCTGAGACGAGGAGGGTAGTAACGTCAGCACATAATAATACATGCCATTCCCCTCGGATTAGGGCTGCAAGATATACTGACATCAAACCAAAATCATGATATAAGAGTAGTGTGATTATCACACCAAAAAAGCTGTGATTTAATTCAATAAATATGCAGTGATATAAAATAACGGTAGAAAAACTGTTAATTGGTCAACAGAAAGTTTCCGTACTATATACGGAGAATAACTGTGACATATCTAACCATACATTTGGTGTGATTTTAAAGGGCACATATCATGCTTTTTAATCATTCATATTTACATATAAATCATACATTTGTGGTCTATATAAAGCATAACTGCAATGCTTGGGTCTGAATTCCTCATTATTATAGCTCCACAGGCCCCTTTTCTACCCCTTTTCTCATGTGCATCTGTGAGCAATGATGTGTCACACCCCGCCCGCTCACCAGGTCGCTGAGTTCACACTCGGTTCAACTCCATTTCCACAGCTGCCAGTTTTTTACCGTAAATTTAACAGAATAGTTTTAGTGTGTATGTGCTGCATTTCAAAGTTAAGCACGGTACTGTTCAATTTACACACTTCCACAAAAATAAAAGTTCAATGGTTTAACGTTTGAAGATGAAGAAATTACAACATAAATATTAGTATTGTAAATTTAAAATATATTATTATTTTTAAAGTCCCCCTGTGGTAAAAATCCAACTTTTTATATTGTTTATATGTCGATGTGGTGTTTTTATTACGCTTTAATACAAACCATGTGCAGATTCATAAGTCGACAGCATTGCTGAGTATTTTCTCCTTAAAACTGCAGAGAACCAAAGACAGTCTCGATGTTTCTGGTGTTTCTGACGAAACAAACTACCTTGTAACCAATCAGGTCAATGAGTGATCGTCAACGAATGGATCTCTAAGCTGGAGTGAGTGGAGGCGGGGCTCATTTGCATATTCATTGAAACTTGTATACTAAATGAGGGTCTAGAGTTACATTCAAGCTATTTTAAAGCATGATATTTCATTTTGGGGATCAAAGATTCGTTTGAAGGGATACAATTACTGACTACAGGGGCACTTTAAAATGTACCTATTTTAATTAAATGTAAGTATAATTTTAATATTAAAATTATTTTTAAATTATAATTATTGTAAAAAATACTTTTTGTATTAAATACTTGATTATTGTATTTTATATAACAATAGTTGTATTGCATTATAATAATATATTAAATAATCAAAATAAAATCAGAACAATATTATTTAGTCATATTGAATGGGTCGAACATTTGTGAATGTGGCATATGATAACTCAAGTGGAGATTCTTCAAAATTAAAAATATATATATATTTTTTTCTTTAAATTATCTCCCTTAGGGTTAGGGTTAAGGTTAATGCACACTATAAAATCACCCCAATGATTCTAGAATGATAAATTCTTTCCAAATAGAGCTATTCAAGTAAACCTGTTCATCAAAAAAATTTTTTTTAAAAATCATAAAGCAATAATTATTTTGAAGAGAAACAAAATATCACAATGTCATTCAGCGCAAATTATGATAATTATGATGATCTAATCTTAGTTCCAGTATCTCAAAAGCAACACACTACTCCAAAGTTGATATCAAATGAATGAAACTCCACTACAAAATGTCTTTTACAAAAATGTTCAATATCTGCCCGGCAGAATGGAAAAAAATGCAAAATTCAAAACCAGGCAAAAACCTAGGACTAGTTCAAAATGTTCTCATATGACTTCGGCAAACAAGTGATGAAAAGTTTTTTCTGTGAAGAAGATGTGTAAATAGATATGAGTAGTGTACCCTGCGTTTGAGAGCGATGCGTATACGCCCCTGGTTGGTGATGAGGCGCAGTGGCGTGCTGCCCAGATCCTGTTCGTCACTCTCGATCGCATCGGCCTCAATGCGCAGACTCTGCCAGTTGATCTCCTTGAACGTCAGGACCTGCAGGACACCAGAGTATAACCATCACACTCACACATGAAAAACATGAACACAGTCAAGTCATGTCACTAATGCAAGCTTGGCGAGCAATAATGGAGATTGTAATCTTTCCACACTGAAGTACAGTTAAAAGACTGGTAATCTACCCGAGGGCATTGCCAAGATGGCAATCAAATGAACTTTCTTCAAAATTAAACAATTTTTCTTTTAGAATCTGTTTTTGCTTTCTATTACTGTCATAATTTTTTATTGCACTTACATGTAAACTGTTATTGAATTACTGCCTAACATATGTACAAGATTTAAGAAAGGCTGTGTTACCTAAAAGAGTAGCAGGGCTGCACAGTTTTTGGGGAAAAAATGGCACTGCGATATTTTGATTTTCTGCAATATATATTGCGATATGAAAAAATACAGAGAATTTAAACTATATGACTTTGGAAAATGAATCATTCTGGAATGATTGGGTTGACTTTGTAGGTGAGTGCATCTGCATAGAAAATCAAAATAATACGAAGAAGCAGAAAAAAGTGCCAACCCCTTACTTTGGCATTTACTTTGGCATAAAACCGTTAAATATCGTTATAAAAAAAAAAAAAAAAAAAAAATATATATATATATATATATATATATATATATATATATATATATATATTTATTAGCGATATTTAACGGTTTTATTTTTGGATGAACTGTCCCTTAAAATATATATATATATATATATATATTGTTACGTCCTGGGGACGTATTATTATGAAAAGTGTTTTTGATTTGTATTTTACTTTGTTAAATTGCTGTGTTTGTTGTGCTCTGTCAGTCTCTCCCTCACTCTGATTGCATTGCAGCTAATTAGCCACACCTGAGGCTCGTGGAGAGTTGCGGAGCTGCACTAAGAGAGCAGAGTGAACATGGCTTGGAGGTTCACTTCTCCCCTGCACCAGACTTGTGTTGTTGTGTATGGAGTGCTAAGCTGGTGTATTGACCTGGGGGCTGTTTCATAAAAGCCGCTTAGAAAAGCGGGGATTAAAGTCCAAAACCTGACTTGAATGAGCCGAGTTAAACATCCGCGCTTAAATTGGTTCCATAACAGTAAGTTGAGGATCATATGATCTTACTAATTTGAGTCAGGTTTAAATAGTCTAGATAATTGCGCGTGCACGCCATTCTCTTAAAGTCCTGAAAAGTCGAGCATGGGTCAATCGATTTACTGTGGGCTACCATGGCAACAAAAGGAAAAGATAGAGCAGCGATGCTCACGGAAACATATAATGGAGAATTTAAAGATGTCATCACCAAAAAAGTCAATACAGCGGCAATAAAGAAAGCAAGAGAGAAAGTTTGGCAGGAAATTGCTGATCGTCTCAATGCGTAAGTAGCGGTGTGAACTATTTAAAATACTTCAACATTTAATGTGTGTCACAATACATTGCAAAATTTGTGTGTGAATAACAGTAAGCTATAACGTTAATTGCTTTCACGCAGCAGCAACTTAAGTGAAGGAAAAAGAACCTGGCAGCAGGTGAAAATAAAATATAAAAATAGTCTGAATGGTAAGTAAATCTTATGGTACATGTAATCAATGCCAGCTTGAAGTTACAACTAATCAGGGTTTTTTATTTTTTTATTTTTTTAAAATTATTTTCTTTATTGAAGCGACCAAAAAGAAGACTGAGGGGGGGGGGGGGGGGGTCATCATCTAAAATGATATCATTTAGTATAAGGAGTGAGTAAATAAAAGGTGTGTGTGTGTGTGTGTATTTTACATTGTAGGCCTAAGTACATCATAGCAGTAATGTCATGTGGTACTTGTGCTATTGTAATGGTGCATTTTGGTAAAAAAAAAAAAAAAGTTCTATCAAGATTCTGTATGCTTTATGGATCCACCAGACATCATGTTGCCTGTGAGTATGAGACCTTTTAAATCAGTTATGTAAGCTAATGAGTTTAACTGAGTTTGAGAAGGCCCATCAGTTGAGGAGGATGAGGAGACTGTCTGTATGTTCAAGGAGGGGGTACTCCATCCATGCTATACTGTATTGAATATTAAAAAGTGTACTTGTGTGATAAAATGATCATAATGTGTTTTCAGGATTCTGACACTGTTCTAGAGTTCTGTTCTAGAGTATTAAGAAATTAAAACAATGTGACAAGAGTAATGAAATAACTTAAATGTTGCTACATAACCCAGAAAAATAAAAGGAGTATAAACGATACTGCCTTAAATAAATGGAAGCAACTGATATCGACATCGAGTATAAAAAACTAAAGATGAGGAAGTTGGAGCTGGAAATTCAACAGCTACAGAAATATGCAAGTAGAACTACCTTTTTTTTTATGGAAAAGAAAAAAAAAAACATTATCTTTTTGATCATTCACAACATTTATTTGTGTGTTTTCACCCCTAACAGGCAGATTCACTCTAAAGACAAATCACATTAAATACTTTGACTTCTGTGTGTTTGTTCAACTAAGGAGAAAGTTGAGGGGCCAGTGGAAAATTTTAAAGGCTACACAGTCATGGTTTAGACCATATTAAACAAAATAATTATTTGTATATGTGTGGGCTTGGTAATCTACAAATATATGCAATCCCATCTCTTGAGAATCGTTCATACAGGTAGCTGTCATTTAATGCCAATGGCTCTGACCTGTCTCTGAAAGTTCTCTCTCTTTGAAATGCCCTCCGCGAGACTATAGCTCCCTCATCCAACACCTCATCTATGAAAGGACACGCCATGGTTAAGTTTGGAAACGAGTTCAGCTCCCTATTTATATACTTCATTAATTACCAAACTCATTAAACAAACTCACCAATTAAAGGCACACTATGCACTCTCTGGTTTTTTTGTAAAACAGTGACCTCTAGAGCCGCTGTGGTGTACTTGCACTGTCGTAAATAACCGTTATTCCCCTGTTACTGCATATCTACTGAACTACTGTCAAGTGCTAGACTGCTTTTTAATAATAAAGTTGCCTATCGCGTTTGCTGGCTTATAACGTTTTTACATGATTTCTGCAAAATCAGAAGTAAATAGCCTATAGTGTATAGGCTACTGTATAATTTCATTCATGTTTTTTGATTGTAATGTTAAAATGTTAAAACAAAATGTCAGATGACATCAATCAAGTTAAATGTACGTCGCATTATTTCATAACATTGGACGTTATGATTTAGACATGATTACTGTACAATTTATCATAATAGCAAATTGTGTTCAATTATTTACAACCTCTAGGCTTATATATGTCCTAATAATTATGTGAGATATTGACTATGTCCTCATGGTAATCGCAAGAATCAACATCAACAGCGTCAAGATTTGATTGATTCATAATCAACACAATTTGAAGTTACAGTCGGGAAGTGTACTGTTAGTCAGATAAACTTGATATAACAGTAACTTACACACGTCATAAGAAATCCGAACCAGACACAGGACTAAAGATACGTGATAAATACACATCACAACACCTGAGTTCAGCTGGCAAACTAGCTCTTGTGGCAAGCTCGGCAATAAAACATAACGGAAAAAACAACAAGACTAAGAGAAACGACTGTTTTTAGGAAGTCTGCTTAAAGCTCTGGTAATCGAAAGCTATAGACATGTGAGAATTATTGAACTGGTCTTATTATCAACAACGGATGAATGAACAGCACCGTAAAAAATTACATAGGCTACCACAAGCCAGTGCAGCAACATACAATATAGAAACAACTAGTATACAAATACAAACAAGTTTATAAATAAGAGATTTACTTACAAGTCCATCAACAAGATCGCCAGGTCAGCATCGCAGTTACAATCCAGTGCAGCTTTTAAGCTCGCGCCAACGAGTGAAAGCCCGACCGAGTGGACTCTTGTCCGGTTTCTAGCACGGTCCGATTCTCTTTCCCTGTTTCGAAAGTAACTTCATACAGTATTGATGCGTGTGACGTCGTTGCCGGTGTTGTGCCTAATTTCGACCCCCTGCCAAATTATTACCCCCCTCGTTGAAGTCAGTACCTGATTGCCTAATCCCAACCCCGCCCCTAATCTTAACCCCTCCCTCCCCCACAACTAATCCTAAACCTACCAATACTAGGGGGGTAATAATTTGGCGGGGGTCGAAATTCGGCACAACACCGTAAACCATTTCGTGATTCTCACGCGCTGTGTCAGGGGCGCCACTCTCAAACTTGCATGGCTGGTTTTTCCGGCGGCGTCCCCCCCAAGCTTTCCTACCAGGATGATTCGCCCTACTATGACTTTGTTAACCACCAAAACGACTTTGAAGCTGTTATATTAAGGTACAGATCTTGCATAGAGTGCCTTTAAATACACAAGTTTTGAACATTTATTCATTTGTTCAAATGCATTTATACCATATAATTTCTTACATTTATTATTTCCTTATTTATTTAAAAAAAAAAAGATGCATTAATAGTGGTTAAGTAAAATAAAATGACATCGAAATACCAGCAGGTGAGTATAAATTGTATGCTCCTTAAGCCTGAACTCAGACTTAGCCTGACAGTTAGCCTGCCCCGGACCAGGCTAGTTTCCCAGCACAAGTTTCCAGGGTAACTGAGTTTGAACTATTTTAAGTTTGCTTTATGAAACAGAAATCACCGACAATAAGTTTGACTAACCAAAATAAGCCTGGCTTATTTTCTAATCTTGTTTTATGGAACAACCCTCTGGTCTGTGGAAGACTACTCTGTCTCTGTGTGTACATGTTGCTGTTCAAAGATAGCAAGTAGGGTTGCTTATCAAATCGTGACAAGTTCTTTAAGGATTTCTTTATAACTCTGTTCTGGAAACTAAAAGGTATTGTATAGAAATCTTTGCATTTGTTTTCTTTTATTTCTTTTGGGGAACGGTAGGGAGACCGAGTCATCTTTTATTTTATATCTCATTATTTCCTGTTTTTGGTCAGTCAGGGAGTAGAGGGAAGCACATGTTGTTTATTTATTTTTCTTTTACCTGTATAGGTTATTTAGTTTGTTGTTTTGGTGGCCATCTCCTGAAGACTGCATTCCCCCATTATTTTCTTTGTTTAAATACAATAAATCTTTTCATTGATGATATCCAGTGTTGACTCACATTTCTGGGGCAGAGGATGGAAGGGAACCCTCCACGCTTGTGTTTAAGCTTTACTTAATTTTTATTTAAGTTTGTTACCCTCTCCCAACCCTAGACTGGGGGTAGATCGTAACAATATATATATATATATATATATATATATAAATCATTATTTAAAAAAAATATATATTTAATTTTTTTTTCCTTCAATGGCTACCGGCAACTGGTTGCCTACATTCTTCAAAATATGTTTTGTGTTCAGGAGAAGAAACTCATACATGTTTAAAACTTGAGGCTGAGTAAATTATGTTTTTTGGGTGAACTATTCCTTTAAGGGATTAACGCTTTGGGAAAAACTTTAAATTTGAGTGTTCATGAACAGAGTTATGACTGTTATAATAGGCCACAATTTCACTGTTGTTGACCCATTCAAAAATACTATAAAATAATTATTAATTTATTAAATAAATTATTTTTATTGTGATCATGTGTAAACCCACAGTGCATTTAAGTTTTTTTAATTAAATTGCAGACTTTGCAGTTTGACAATTGCAGCCAATGCGATTTAAATGTTATAAATTTTGACTTATGAGCATTCTTATATCTATATATATCTAGAAAACTGTCAGACAAGTGTATTATGAAAATGGTTACACTATTTTACAGTACATGTACTTTAAGTGTACTAACCTAAAGAAAGTACAGGTGATATAAGGTAACTACATGGGTTAAGGTTATAGGTTCAGAGTTAGTTCCTAGTTATTATACCCAGTGTTTTTGCTATATTGCTATACTAAGTGTTATTGCTATAATAAGTACATAGTATGTAGATGTGGAACAAGACTGTAAAATAAAGAAACCAAGAAAAATGCTACCAAGAAAACAGTGTCAGTTTAGATTTCGTGATGGCTAAAAAAAGACACATTACAATCGGATCATTTGTCTTTCTACACCACTGACTGTGCTTCAGTGGGTGGCGTAACCCTGAAGGGCGAGCAGAAGCAGCTCTATATTAAGAAAGCAGGAGAGGTCATCTTTGAGTGTATCATCCATCTCACATCTAACTGCATTACAGCTCATTTAGAAGATCTGGCAACCTGAATACTCAGTCCATATATCAAAATGATTGGCTGGATTTCATTCCCTAATGCTGGTCTGGAATAGTAATTAAGAGGGGACTTCTCATGAGCGTGTGCTTCAGTGAGTGGAGAAATAAGTGAAAGAGGAACAAATGGAGGAGAAGTGAAGCGTAGAAACACTTTGATCTGACATCTGTTGATCTCTGCTGCTTTTGTCCCCTTTTAGAATAAGTAATCAATGCTAATTTTCTCCCTTATAATGTCAAGTCAAGTATACAGTATTTATATAGCACTTTTCACAAAATAGATTGCATCAATGCAGCTTCACAGTATCAATCAAAACATAATAACAATGTTGGTTTCTTAGTGGAAAAACATCAACGTTTGGTAGAGCTGATCAAGGGTATTATTGAATGGTTAATTAATTTGAATATCCCCAATATCCCCAACTGAGCAAGCCAAAGTCAACAGTGGCAAGGAACCGAAAAACTCCAACAAGTGACCTAAAGGTAAAGAACCCAGGCTCAGTTCTCTGGCGTTTATGAACTAGAGGCCGGATAATGATTCACTTGATCTTTAAAATGAAGAAGCTGACAGTTCATACTGAAAGGTGTTTTAACCAGGGTAATCCCTTTTAATGCCATAAAACCCCAATGAGGACATTTTGCACTTCTTCAAGCTAAATGCTGGCATCGTATGTGCCAAATTGATGGGTCAGCAGTTGCAGGACAGCTCAACATGAACACGGTAGACCTACTGTTGTATAGCACTGTCTCGGTCGTCTGTACTGTACCTCTCCTGTCTTAGGATGTCTAATGCGTGTGTTCTGGAGGTCGCTCTTCTGCCACGCGGGGTTGAGGCTGCAGCCCTGGAGCTGCCAGAGCTCGAAGGAGGCGTGAAACGCTCGGGCCTGAACTTTAATCGTGATGGAGTTGATGATCACAGACATTCCTTCCACAACCTTCTCAGCGAAGCCGTACTCACTGCGGAGACAGACCGCACACATCCGTTAGACAAGAACGATCAATCCAGTCTTCTTATTGTTTACTAAAACCAAAACTTTTTAATAACTGAAAAGACTTAGATGAGCAACTTCCAATTTAAAAAAAAAAAAAGTTGTCAGGGAAACTAATACAGTATGTTTAAAGGTAGGGTAGGCAATTTCTGAGAGGCTAGCAATAGCAAGCTAGCTTTGAAAGCATAAAGCCAGGGACACACCAATGGTTTCTGAGCGTCGGCCGACATGGTTCTTTAGAGAGGTCGGGGTATTTTTGGACCGACTCAGCACGTAGAATCCCACCGGCCGTTGGTGAGAGAGAGTACTCTGATTGGCTGTTCAGCTTACCCAGACAGCAAACTGACATTGAATCAACGTGGAAACGACGTCTCTCATGACATTGAAACAACGTTGATTTGCTCATCGAATTAACGTTGAACCAACGTCAGACGCGGCATTCTTCAAAGCTAAATGAAATCGAAAATTGGTTTGCTTTCATAACGTTGAAACAACGTGTTGATTTCAAGCTGATTTTCCGTTAGTTTTGAAAGAATGACGCGTCTGACGTTGGTTCAACGTTAATTCGATGAGCAAAACAATGTCAGATCAACGTTGTTTCGATGTCATATTTCCACGTTGATTCAATGTCAGTTTGCTATCTGGGTAGCGAACAAGTCAGTGCACAAATATAAAAACAAAACAGCGAGTAAAGAAATCAAGACGTATAGACGGAAGGCTGTTCTAATGTTAGTTCATCTTTTAAGATTAATATGGAATAAACAAAGTGATCAGCGACTAGCACAGAACATGCATGCTAGTTGACATGCTAGTCGAGTGCAGATTTTTTGCCTCGACGCGAGGCGACAACAGTCGGTTTTCATCAGTGCTAGTTCTTTGCCGTCAATTTGGTGTGTCCCTACTTTAAGATCCCACTCTCCCTTTTCAGAGCATCTCAAAGCCACACCTCTTTCAAAACACACGAATACACACAGTAGAGGCAAAGCCACTTGATGACAAGCCTGCAAACTTCAGACAAAAAAACAACAACAAAAAAAACGCAACGGCTAATGCTAACGCTGGTACGCAGGAAAGGAGAGATCGATTTTTATGAATGGATGTCAATGGACAAAATCACTACACTGAATAAAAACGCTTTTGCCAGGAAACACCTTAACATAACATTTAAGAAATCGACAGCCTGTTCACTAATCTTCAGAATGTTTATGCTATACTTTTTTTGGGAACGATATATAGTTTTTTTCTATGATAAAAAGGTTAGACATGAATTGTAATGACTATTATAACTGCATGTATGTATATGATATAACTCTGATATTATGCATTTTAATAATTAAAGACAGCATTTATAATTTAAAGGTGCCTTCTGGGATAAAAAATCAAATCATACACCATATTCCATACCAGATGGGGGCAGTATACCTCCAGAAAAATACCTCCGCGGCCGCGCGCACTCATGTCTTCAAACAACACGGGCGAGCGCTCCCTCGCGCATATTAATCAGTAAAACTATTAGTAAAAGGTTGGAAGACCGCAGTTTCACGTGGATCATTTGGAGATTTTCAGAGATTAGAGACTAAGCCGGTGCATTTCGACGATATGGGAAAATTAAAGCCCAGGCATTTTTAGTTTATGCTATTCGTTTTGTTCATGTTACATTTTTATCATTAGTTTGAATTAATTTGACAGACAGCATTCCCTGATGTGGACCAAGTTAGCGCCTTTCAGAGCTGCCAACTCTCACGAATTCACCGTGAGACACACAACTTTTCACACACTCTCACGCCACATCCATTTTGTCATGCACAGAAAAGGACACAGAGACCGATCTCAGCTCTCAGATTCTGTTGATTTTATTACGCAATTCAAACAATAAATGCAGTTTTGGCGCTTGTAAATGTTAGACGACAGATCCCTAGCGCACGTGAACCGATCATCTCTACTAGCTAATGGTAAATGAACACGAACACTGTTGAAAGATATGTTACAACTTACCAAAATGTATTCCTCATGCATAATATCGACCAATCATTTATTTAACTCATCCCTGAACTGAAATTTAGTAGTGGGCTGTATTTCCACACAACATCATGACATGACATCAGGTTCAAGTACACACAAGCCGGCGCGACTTACTCGTGTTACTGCAGTTTGGCTGGTGGTAATGTTGCCCGCTCGCATACCGCCTCCCATGGCCGAAACTGGTATTACAACACCTGCCGGGCCGGGGCTAGTAATTTAGCATGCTAATTTAGGTTATATCTCGGCAGCACTATAACTTGTCCGTTTTTTAATGACATCATTGCACTTATTTCTTCTCATTTATTTGATGTGTGTAGCTCATTTTTTTGGATATTTTTACCTCAATTATTTCATATGGCACCTTTAACTATAAATATGATCTTATATTGTATGTTGTTTAGTTAAAATAAAAAGACATGAAGTGTTGTGTCAACTGCTGTGTGCCTAATGATGATGATAAAACGCTTTTTATTGAATGATGGTAAAAAAAAAAATACATATAATTTTAACGAAACCTTAAGTGTTTTAGAACATTCTGGCTTTTTGCTGATATTATAATGAATATTCTAATAATATTCTGTTTCCTATAGATTTGGCTTGTGTCCCCACTTCATAGCTTATAAGGGATTTATGGCCTAATGTATGGCCACCTTTTGAGGAACCATTTGTTTGTAGTACATTTGTGCGATATGTTTTACTCTGCCAATACTTTGCATTAAGAGTTTGAACAAATAACAGTATCGATGCTTGACAGTATTGATGCTTGTCACTGTGCACAATGGAGAGGACATCTTAGCGAGCTTTCAACACTCTCTGTATGGTTTGTAAACCACTGTGCATTTGTATTCTAAAATGAGGACTGCAGATCCCTCTGACCTTTGGCCTGCAGTGATGGCTATTGGGGAAGGGCCGTTTGGGGGCCGCGGTTCTTCACAGGTTCTCATTTCAACTTCTACTTTATCCAGGAACTGCAAAAGGAGAGGAAACAGAATTCAATGGGTAATAATGTCTGATGTATTGTTAGTCACTTGTTTTATTATGATCTACACTTCTCAAGCCATACATTATCTATACAAAATGGAAACGGGAATCTTCCAGAAATCTTCGGAGTGAAGTTAAGTAACACTATCTAACTTTAACTAGTTAATCTAATGAATGGGATGTTGTAATGGTAGAGCATTGATGCACAACATGGATTCAATTTTTTTTTTATTCCTGAGTCTGTTCTGAACACAAGTTTATAAAACAGTCTTAACTTAATATTTTTCGACTAACACCATATTGTATCTGATTAATAACTTCTTATTAACATGTTGAAATTCAAAAATGTCAAAAGTTTGAAGGTTACTACCATGTTATTATACATTAACCCCCTTTTTATTAATAATAAAAGAGAAATTCTTTGAAACCTCACATTTTACATAAAATAAATGAAAACATTAAGTTTGCACAAGACCATGTTACAGCCTCAGTTAATACCCAATTTAAAATGTTATTTTATGATTAAATCTTTTTTTTTTTCTAATGATGTATATTGATAGTCTTTGATCATTTGCAAAGTGTTTAGTAGAGGAACCAAATTATCTATGCATCTCATACAAGTCAAAATGGATCGGAATGCATCATGAGAGTTAAAAAAAGCACAAAAAGTCCCAGACTTACTCAACCTTATCATTTGCAATGACTTAATAGAGGAGTTCATTCATTCTCACATATTTTGCATTTGTTATGCTTATTATGCTTCAACTGCTACTGTTTTGCCATTAATATCTGATGTGATTGGTTTGTTTAAATTCAAAAACTGCTGAAACGCCAATGGAGAAATTAGCTGTAGACCAAGCCACTGAAAAAATGTGCTGTTACTCTTGCGCTCTATCTGACCTCATCAGACACTGTAACATCTGAGTGAAACAAAAAATAAAATAAAGGTCCTTTTGCAGAAGTGAAAAGGGAAATGAGATCATGTGATAAACATGAGGATGGCAGATTGTGACTGAGAAGCATGACTAAGAAAGGAAACGCACTCGGAGAGATTCTTACCAAACATATGGGACTGGTCTTCAACTTCGTCCATTGTATCTGACATGGAGGAAAAAGACATTTAACTACAGCGGTCCAAGCTATAACGTTATTCATGCCAGTTATATCCTCCCACAGCTTGAGATTGATAATGATTCCTCAAACCTACCCGTATAGCAGCCTTGTTGCAGTAGACGCGGGTGACGGCCAGCCAGGTGGGCAGATCCAGCATGTTCTGCAGGACCTCCTCATCCAGCTCCAGGTTGGACAGCTGACCCTCTCCCTTCAGTGTGCTCAGGTTAATCTTATCCGGGGAGAGGTTCTTAGTGAACCTACACAAAGACCAAAGCACTGATTGCTTAGATGGTTAGGTCAATAAGGGTCCACCACAAATAAAAGGAAAATTTGTTTAAAATGCTTAAGAAGAAAAATTAAGAATTTTTAAGATCTGAATTCAAAGGGGTCCTATTATGCTATTATACATGTACAATTTTCTTTAAGGCCCCGCTATACTTAAAGTGAAATCGAAGAACTAACAGGTGTGATGTCATTTCGAAAAAAAAAAAGAAAAAAAAAATCAGGCCAAAATGAAGTTCTCTTTAGGAGTGTGAAGGGGTATGGTAAGGTTATGGTAAGGGGCGGGAAATTTCTCAAACACACTTGAAGTGCTTGACCAATCACAACACACTGATCCAACCGACCATTTACAGCACATTGTGCTTTTCTGAGAGACATGAACTAAACAGGGGTGCGTTTCCCGAAAGCATCGTTAGCAAACTATGGTCGCAAGTTCCGTCGTTACCAATAGAGTTCAATGGGAATTGCGACCAACTTGCGACTATAGTTGGCTAACGATGCTTTCGGGAAACGCACCCCAGAGCGATACTAACAGACAGTCATGAAAATCTATTCTAGAAGAGTCCAAAAACAAAATCAAGACTTTGTGAGAGGGCAAACATTTCCCTTTTAATGACTTGAAAATGTCATACGGTGTGACCATCAAGTAAAAAGTAATAATGTATTTTCCTTGCACCTTAAATACATGTTAAAAAACACAATCATTTAAGAACAGTTTTAAACAAGTATGTTGATATTATATATTTATAGTATATATTAGTATATGAATATTTAATATTTAACATAATATATACAGTATATATAATGAGTCAATGATAAATAAAGATTAAACAAATGCATATTATTTTATTTCATTAAGAAATAGTTTTAAATAGTTTCCTAAGTCAGTTCATTTATGAGGACGGTTGTGCCACCTGACATTTTGTGTTTAAGATACCAAAACATAAAATAATATTGAACTGAAAATTAATTCAAACTAAATACGTTATGTAGAATAAAGTGATACACGTCAATCATTTATCAAATTATTTTAAAAAGAAATAATGCAATTAGACACCCAAACAACAAATTCATGTCATGTCATCGACCAAAATGTAATACATGATTAATTCATAAATATTATTATTATGTGTCACCATAGGCTTCTGTTTGACTGCCAGTTAGTTTTGTTTTGCCATGTGTGTTCCCCAGTCTGAGTTTCCCGCCACCAATCTGTTTCCATGGACACCCATCATATTCCTTACAGCTGCCTGTCGTTTGTTGTTATCATCCCTGTGTATTTAGTTCCTGCTTGTATTCAGTTCTGTGTATTGTTTGTGTTTTACACGCTGTTACACCCATTTGCCTGTCTTTAGAATAAAACTCGTTTTGGACTTATTCCTTCTTCTGTCCTTCCTGAACCACCCTGTGACATTATGTTTATTTATGTTCTACATTTCATTTATGTCATCTTTAGGAGAAACCTTAATAACCAATAACATTTCAGGTCATGAACATATAAAAGTCATATTCTTTAAAAAGTCTTGCTCTCCGTGTCATTTCCATTTCATTCCCCACTTTTGACGCGATTATATTTTAAGAAACTGATGTCAGACCTGAAACGCCATCACAAAGACAGTCATTGACTAACTGTGGTTAATAAGATTACAACAGGCCTGCAGTAAGACTGCTTTAAGCTCACGGGAGCGTTCCTAACCTCTGCCCTCAAAACCTGCTGAGATCACAAGCACACAGAGCACATCTAATATTCACTGTACAGCACTGCGGTCACCAGCCTACAGTAAACGCTTCCTAGGATGAAAACAGGACTGACACCCACTGTAAACACACAGAATGGCCGCTTCAAAACACTGAAGCGTTTCATGCGTTTGAATGGGAAATCTCCATCTGTTCAAAGACTTCAAAGATTAACCCAGCCTTCAGAAGACCAAAGAGAGGGAAAATACTGCCATGCAATATTACCACACCACTTCAGTCATATTTCAGCATGGCACGATTAACCATGCATGCTGTGATACATGATTGTGTGATAATATGATAATACTGTGATGCTTTGATGTGTTATTGTTGATGACAATGAGAATTTAATTACATATCTTGCCATATTAAGTACTGAATAGAAGTTTTCTGAGACTGAGACTGAAAAAAGTACAAATTATAATTTTTGGTCACTGTAAAGAGCAGCGTGAACATTCCTCAAAGCTTATCCTTCTGTGTTTTACTGAAAAAAGAAAATCATACAGGATTATGTGACTGTTATTCTTCTGAGAAAGAGAGAAAATGAAACTAAGGCCATGAAAAAAATATTTGTTTTACTTGTAATTGTCACGTTTTCAATGTGTTTAGTTCAGCCTTGTTTCCCAGTCTGTTTAATTAGTAATTCTTGTTAATTATCCTGTTAGCCCCCGTAATTTTAAGTCCTCTGTTTTCCCTCAGTTCTTGTTGGTCATCGTCGATATATGGTTGTGTGTTTTGAAATCCTGGAGTGCTTTCTCTTTGTTCCTGAAATTTGATATTGTAAATAAAGCAACTACATTGAGGTTCCTTTGTCCTCGTCTTCGGCATCCTGCACAAACCTGACAGTAATAAAGTTAGCTTTTACTGAAACAAATTATAAAAAAATAACCTAAACTTATTTTAATCCAGCCAGTTACCAAGGTTTCGGTTTTCTATAACTTTTTATAACTTAATGTACTGAAAGAATTTGTTCAAAACTATATAGACATTTTAAAAAGAAAATAAATAAATAAAATTGACAAAAACTAATTAAAATGAAAACAAAATTTAAAAAAAAATATATATATAAAAACGTACAAAATCAATAAATCAAGGGTACTAAGCGTAGCTACGTTTACACGACAACAACATAGTAAATACGGAAAAGAGTTTCTCTTTCTCATTTTCACGTACAGATGACACGGTTGTGTCAAAATGATCCCCATTCACAGGTGAAATCAGTGTAAACGACTAAATTCGCTGTATTATTCATGCCAGGCCAGTAGGTGGCAATGTCACTTTAAAAAGAAACACTATATGCACCTATAGACCTTATGCACCAGAGAAACGTGGGCGTCGCCATCTTTAGAATATTGTCTTTGAACTTCCGGTTTTGCGGTCGCTCTGTATATCTCTATGGCATTGCTGTCCAGGAGTAATTCGTTTTGAAGTGGATTTACTTAATGTGAAGTTAGCGAAAGTTATCATGAGGCTTGTAATGTTTAAAGCAATTGTCTTAACAAATGTCAGTAGACCGGGAAGATTTTAAAACGAGCCGTTCATTCATAAATAGGCAAGATCTCTGTATACAGACCGGAAGACAAAAGACAACGACCGTACAATGCTGAAAAGGGGCGGGGCTACATAAGGTCTATAAACTTAACACATAATACACATGTGCATGATGTCACTGTTTTCACAAATTCACGTTTTTGTAGTTTACAAGAAACCGACGATAACAGTATAAGTTTTCAAAAACCTGCATTTTGAAACCCGTTTTCAAAAGTTAAAATTTCCAGGCCCCAAAAACGCCATTGTCGTTTTAATTGAACGGACAAAACAAATAAAATGTCCGTTTTTATTTTTTAAATGTCCCCTAAAATAACACTGATATTAAATGAAATAAAAAGAAGGGAAGACATAGAAAAGGTTGCAGAAGATGATGAAAGAGTTCTCTAGTTAGAGTGACCCGGTTGACATAAAGCAGTGAGAACAGAGAGGATTATGGGACAAACAACAGCCTGACGTCTGTAAACTCAGCACGTCTGCGGTCTCCAGGTGTGTTTGTCTCATCCGTTGTCTTTCTCTATCTCTTCTTCTGAGAGGGTTAGTCGCTTCAACGTAGGGCTGGGTGACAGCAAAAATACAGCATCCTTTTGACATTCAGTGTTTATGCATCTGAACATTATGCTCACCGTATTTATGTATTCATATTTTTCATTTCATTAAGAATTTATCTTTTACCGAAAAAATTAAATATACTTCTAATGCTCCACATAATGTGAATGCGTATGAATAATCCAGACGTATACTACATCCGCCATGTTGTAATTGCGAAAAATCATTACTCCCAAAGTAATTACTTACTCAAAATAAGTACCTACTCAAGAGAGTATGCAATTTTAGACGCAGCCCAGAAATATAATAAAACACCCAGCAAAAGGGGAGATTTACTAACAGCTTGCTGCAGCGCAAACCTTCGTTTGTCGTTAAAAAAATACCGTTAGGATTTGCTAAAGACACGCAAAAGACGCAATGGGAGGAGAGTGTTTAAATGAATCATGGTGATTTACTAAGGTTTGCGTTTGTCAATTGACTGGTATTTGCCCCATTACAACCCCGAAAAACCACGTCTTAATTTCAGATGCTAGTTTGCGCTGCTCTTGGTAGATTGCGTTAGTCATTATGGAAATGACCAGGTTGCGCCTGTGTTCTTCCATTTGCACATTATCACGCGCAAATCCTTCCACTCCCATCTGAGCTTTGACACGTTTAGTAAATGTGGCCCTTGAATGGCTAAGAGGGCTGGATCTGCTCATATCTCCTCACACCATCATTATCCATTGCTCTTTTCTTGCGCTCCTCTAGTTTCCCCCGTTCCTCTCCCACAGACCTTAACAAACAATGTGAAAACTACTAACATGTCAGGCTGATGACCGTAGACGACTTTCAGTGATGCGAGTTCAGTGATTATAAGCCTAGATTATAAATACTCCTTTCACTAAATCCTGCCTTCTCAGAAAAAAACAACAACTTGATGACAAAAAGCCTTTTGATTAAAGGAGTTTCTATGCGACTACAGCAAAGCCTCGGGGTGTAAAGGTTAAAAACATAGACAGTAAAAGAAATGGACAGAGCGATCTCATTGGAACTCCATTGAGATGATTGAAGCCCGTTTTTGCCGATTTTTTAGCACTTCCGTCCCTGACGCGCAGACTCAAACAGAGCTTGACTACTTAGTTGTGACGAGAGCAACCGGTCTTTATTCTAGTGCAGTAGCATGAGAAATCTGAATCATTCCCTTCCGAAACATGCAGAGGCGGAGAGTGTGAGTAGGAGCTGTCCATGAGCTAGGAGAAGGAGACACTTTTGCTAGGTATTCTGATTAATTATTTTGTCATTTTGCCTCAACGTGTCCCCGATTGCGCGCAAGCTTCTTCTCATGTCCATACGGTAATCTCTCTACTGTGCGACAGAGAGTCGCGTGGGTATGACGCAATCGTTAGCCTACTTTCAATAAAACTGCTTCTATGGGGCCATAACATAATGGAGCATTTTATACATTGTCGTGTTTCTTTAGAAATAAATAAAGGACAAATGGGGTCTTTAAACGCCTCAGATGTAAAGTTATTCGCTGTCAAAGTAACGCCAAAATGAATGGGAGTCAATGGGGTTGCTAACACAAGTGAAGTTCTGCTACAAGATGGCAGCTCCCGCGAGGCTTCAACTTCCGATCGATGGATTACCCCCTTGGTTAAAAACCACTATAAATGGTCTGATAAGGCGATTTTCCTTCCTTTGTTGACATTTCTAACTGGGCTAGATTGTTTTTTGTTTTTTAAATAGCCAATAGCCTTTACTTTATGATACAATCACAAGCCAAGATTGGCTAGTCGGTTGCAGGTGGTATTAGAGGGAGAGATGTTCTCATTATAGAGAGATTTGATTGGATTGAGATTGAGTGTAAGGCCAGTCATCAATATATTCATCAATATTTTTTTCAGTATTCTGGGAAGATTAAGACTGTGCATTTTAAATGTGCAGCTGATTTTGTTCATGGGGTTCATGCTTTGATTACCATAAGGTTGCTCGGTTCAATCCCCAGATAGAGCGAGTCACTTGGCCAAGGCACTTAACCCTAGGTTACTCCAGCAGGATTGTCCTGGTTATCCACATCACTTAGCAGATGAACAAGCAGATTCAATCCACTTCAGTAGTCCTGGCTGTTCAATCGCACTCACACACTAATGAAACTTCAAAACAAAAAGCCGGGACAGAAAAGAAGAGATTTGTACAAATGCCCATGCCTATGCAACTCACCAATATGATAATCAAGGTGTTCTGGACATTTAAGTGATATTCTGGAGTATATATTATCCAGTCATTGTGTTAAGATTTAAATTCAATAATCCAAAATTATATTTTTATTTTGGGTGTGTTCATTTGCATTAAGATTTCCATTGTTAGAAATCCAGTCAATCCAGTCCACGTTGATCCCGGGAAATTGCCAGAACGCCTTCTGTGTGAACGCAAACATGACCGGGGATTGATACCGGGACTGATCCTGGGTTGGGGACCTAACATTGCCGGGATCAGGACCAATGCCATAAAGGGTGTGTCATAGTGATGACGCTTGTGCCATCGCGCGACCCTGTTGCTCTTAGAAGAAAGTTTGTGTTCGTCATCAACAAAGAAAGGACGAACAAATACCTGCAAACTGGAGCGAAGCAGAGACCAGGAGATCCTCACTATCCGTGCTGAAGCTGAGATTGTTCACCAGCTTTGTGGAACGGTATGAGCGTGTACATGTTTTCGATGCGTCCGTTATACGTCTCATCCTGACGTCATGTGTCTTCCCAGGATTTTTACGGGTTGTGTGTGAACGCACCCCGGCAAATCACTGGCAGTGTGAATGAACCGAAATCAAACAATCCCGGGACAAATGCCGGGTCACATTATCTGTGTATTTTCTGGATTCTCTGTGTGAAGGGGCTTAAGTGTGGCGATTGTCTGAAGCCCATATAGAATCACACGAATCCATTGACTGATGTCGCGGGTGCCGCCTTGACGCTCTTATGCCGACATATTATATTAGTGTGCGTTATCTGATTTCAATGAGTGAAATGATTTCCAGGCGGTAGAGTGGAGCTCAACTCTAGTCTACATTGATGGGTGGAGTAGTGGGAGTGGCCTGCGGAGCTGAGCATTGCAATGCACTATGGGGATCGTTGTCTACAATCCACAAGAATTGAAAGGTAATTTTATGCCTTTTATTGGCCGAGAAGGACCCAAATTAGAAATTTATGATACTATTCTACAACATATATGACCCACTTTCAATACATATTCATGTCTCCACTGGTGGAATTACCCTTTAACCATGATATATGTGGTTCAAACAGACCCAGAAACAACTAATCAATAGAAATTATTACAACAGCGGTTCCCCTTAATTCAAATCACTAAAGCTAGGGCCACCACTTTTTGCCTTGCTGGCGCTAGCGATGGTTTATGACCTTTAATGATAAAAATGTACAAAATTTCAAGAAAAGTATCATAGGTTAACCAATATTTCCAACCATTAAAAAATATAAATCCTCAACCCAATAAAAGAGCTAGCCTAGATATGGCCCCTTTAATGTACATCTATTGGATTTGTATCTTCAAGCCAAAAATCATAATTCTCATCAAGTAAGGCCAGTTCACACCAAAAACTTGAAGAATCATTTATGTTTGTTGTAGCATAAAAATGCATAATATGTTAACATTAAATATTGAGTGGTAGAGGTCTGCTGAAATCCCTACCCTCAATATAAGCACAAGTAGCGATGCTTGCCTTAGTAAACACTACTCAAGAGAAGGTCCAGGAGTGTGTGCATGTCCAACAAGCAGAACGGCTGTCAGCTGAACGAGGGAGAGCTGGCAGAGCTTCAGTCGAGACGCAGAACAGCAGGAACTAGCATGTGCTTTAACACCCACAGAGAGCCTGCTGGGAAATAACAGCCCAAACACTGCTTGATGTAGAAATGATGTAGAACTGTCTTCCTCATTATTTGGACATCAAATGAGAGTGGTTTGTATCTCTTTGCCAGAATATCATCATAATATCAATTTTGTATTCAAAGCGACTAAGGTTTCAATTAATACAGAGTCAATTCCACTGGAGTGAGCTGGGGTTAAAGATCTTAAAGGGTTAGTTCACCCAAAAATGAAAATTAAGTCATTAATTACTCACCCCCATGCTGTACCAACCCCGTAAGACCTTCGTTCGTCTTCGGAACACAAATGAAGATATTTTTGATTAAATTTGAGAGCTGTATAACTACCACATTGGCTCCTGAGGGACTGCCTCTTGACGGCCCAGAAAGTCAATGAAGAAAATGTTTAAATATCCCAAGTGACTACCGTGGCTCAACTATATGTTTATCAAGCGACGCGAATACTTTTTGTGCGAAAAAAACAAACAAAAATAACGAGTTTATTCGACTATTTCTTTTCTTCCTTGTAGGCCAGAACGAGACTTCCTTATAGATTTCCACGACGCATGCGCGAGAATTGCGATCTGAAGTAGTGTAAGCTGTTGTACGCAGATCGCAAATCTCGCGCATGCGTCGTGGAAATCTATAAGGAAGTCTCGTTCTGGCCTACAAGGAAGAAAAGAAATAGTCGAATAAACTCGTTATTTTTTATTGTTTTTCCGCACAAAAAGTATTCGCGTCGCTTGATAAACTTATAGTTGAGCCACGGTAGTCACTTGGGATATTTAAACATTTTCTTCATTGACTTTCTGGGCCGTCAAGAGGCAGTCCCTTAGGAGCCAATGTGGTAGTTATACAGCTCTCAAATTTAATCAAAAATATCTTTATTTGTGTTCCGAAGACGAACGAAGGTCTTACGGGGTTGGTACAGCATGGGGGTGAGTAATTAATGACTTAATTTTCATTTTTGGGTGAACTAACCCTTTAAAGGTGCAGTTAGCAATTTCTGAGAAACGCTGTTGGATCGGACTGAGCACCAAAACACACTTTTAGCCAATCAGCAGTAAGCTGCATATACCCTCATAAGGGGGGAGGAGTTTGTGAATTTGGGGGCGGAGCTATAAGGGTGTGATCCTTTTTTAGCGTGTTTGTTTTGGTGATTTCAAATATCAACAGCGTTTCTGGAAAATTGGAATTGCTAATTTCAACCATCTTTGTATTATTATGCAAGTAATGTAAATCAATCAATGTTTACTCTTCCTCTGTATTCCCTGAAGCCAGATATCCTTTTTTATTTCAGCAAAGGCCTTTTGACAGCTCCATGGCTTTCGTAAAAACTACACAGCGCACTTCCACACTTCTGCATCCTTGCCCAATGACAATCGGATTGAGCACAATGCATTATGGGTGTCGAAGTGCAAGTTTACATTTGACTTAAACAGGCATTTAAGTCTGCGACTAGCTTATACCCCAACGTGTTTCTCATGTTTAGTGTTTTAAAATGTCCTGCTGTTTTTAGAGATTGAAATACTGCAGAAGGTGCTGTATATGGATCTCAAGTATTCAAAAGTTGCCTTTTGTTCACATATTTTTGTTTTTTTAAAGATCTAAATATTTGAGTTTTAAAAAAAACAGATAACACATTGGCAGGCCTGTGTTGCAGCTCTAGGGATGAGTGAAAATTGGGCAATATTAGGAGTCATCGTTATACTATGGAGTCACCAAATCATTCAGCCTGGACCAAATCTGATTAAGGACAACCTTTCCTCTTAAACTGGAATAGGGAAAAGAGCTTTAAGTTCAGCAACACTTCAGCAGATGCTTAGTTTTGTCTATACAGTAAAGTCCCTTACAGCATATTACTAGATCCTTGAAACGGAAAATATAGAATAAAAAGCAATTCAAAATATTAATAAAAAGGCTACTATAGTATAAGGTACCACTACAGTCCAGTGAGGAAATAAGTGTGTCCTGGAAACGGGAAGCCTCAGGTGTCTCTTCACTTGCTGTCTCCTCTGGGAAATGGGACTTTGGTTCAGATGTAGATGGCTCTTTTTCTTCTTCTCGCTAAACTTTCTGTGATTTCTTGAAAAGCGTAATATTGAACTTTGTGCATCCGCCACGGTCACGAATGTTAATTAACTCTCACACGCAAAGAAAATGACAGTGTACACACAACATGTTAATGAATCAAAAATCAAAACAATAAGTTTGAAATCAATAACTAAGTTGAGATCAAACCAATAAGTTTGAAAACAGCCGTTGCGTTGCATTTTACGGGTCAATCTATTAGAGTAACAAAACAACAATTCCTTCCGTTTTTATTTTAAGCAATCAGGAATCTGTTTTTTTTATCAGCCCTACAAAAAAATATGACCTATGCAAGAGTGTATTGTTTACTGCTTAGTGTTTAATACACTAAAGGAGACTGTGCTTTAGCAACTACCTCAGGGGGACGATTGCAATGTTCTGCTGTCAAAATAAATGAAAAGAAACCTAGCATTGTGAACTTTTACTTTCCTTGCTGTACTGAACCGTGACCCAAAACCGAAGTAGGCCTACGAACTGAACCGTGTCTTCTGTGTACTGTCACACCCTATAACTATCAATTATTCTACAGTAGCACTGCCCACAAGGAAAACATAACCTATTCCTGGACCTACATCTTCTGCTAGTTCACAAAACTTCGGTCGAACAAATGTACCATCAACAACCCCTAAAATCAAAAGGAAATGTCTGGAATTGGATGGGTAGGATGGACTTGAATCAATAATTTTCCAGGACGAGTAACATCTTTCTAAAATCACTGTCAGCAGAGGTTCAGAGCCTGAATCAAGGTCACAGTGCTGGTTTTACTTTTCAGACTAAATCAACAAAAACCAAAGGCATAAAATCTATTGAATAGGCCTACACCTTTTTACTTCTGCTTAAACTATTGGCATATCACGTAAACATGCTGATTATGGAGTTTTCCCCAAAATCTAACATGTTTAATGTACTCTGTCACAGGCCCAGTGTGCGTGTGTGTGTGTGTGTGTGTGTGTGTAGGGTCAGTTGTGTTGTTTCAGCATAACACCAGCATAGATGTTGCAGTCTTTTAGCATGTCAGCTAACTGACCCCAAATGTATATTCATTTAAAATATAAACTACAGGGACTGCTACACACTGAGCGTATGTGTGTGTGTGTGTGTGTGTGTGTGTGTTTGTTTATTAGCGTTGTGACTGTTGTTTGAGTCCCGTGAAAACACTGATGAATCAAAAAATGACACCCGAACAGCAGATTACCTGGACAGATGCTTCAGGATCTGCTTTTTAATGATTCCGGCCATCCCGTCAGACTGGCAAACGTTACCTCTCCAGCATCTTCAAAAATCTTCAGCTGACACACACACACACTCACACAGACACATACACACAAACACACACTCACACTCCGCTCACGACTGACACCGCTGCTGCTCCAGAGCAGACTCTGCCAATCAGAATCGCCGCAGCGACTGGGTGTCAAAATTAAAGTCCTCATTGAGAAGAGACTCAACCACTAGAGGGCCTCAGCAAACTAATGAGTGGGCCTCAAGATGAAAAAATAAAAATAAAATAAAATAAAGAAATAATTGCAATTCTTTAAATAAAGACTATCGTTAAAGTAATAACTAGAACTAAGTTTTTTTTTTTCTTTGAAGAAGATTTTAGACATGGAAAAGTCGTATAAATTAATTAAACAGCATGACACCTTGGATATGTTTGTGCATGTTTATGCATAATAACGTTACCTCTCCAGCATCTTCAGAAATCTTCTGCTGACACATTCTATGAGACAATATAATATATCACATTCTAAATGTAAATGATACAGCATGCTGCATTAAAACTGCCTTTAAACAAGTTCCTGTATATAAAAAAGTTAAAAAAGTGGCCTGTATATAAAATAATGACAAAATAAATGTTAAAGTTTAAAGTAGCCTACAGTAACTGCAATTATAATGAAAAAAGTCTATTAATAAAAATATGGTTCCATCATTACATGCCTACATATAGCAGTTCTATCAGATAATAACAGAAAAGCAAATAAATTCATCTCTTTTACAGCCTCTACCATGGTAATTATGGTACAATTTTTTATTATTCAGAATAGTTTTATGTAGTGTAAAATTACTTCACAAAATAAAACAGATAAGCGGCGGGTAAGAGCTTTTATTTTGAATTTTTTGAACATGTTTTGAGAGAAACAAAATATAGGTTTGATCCTGGCTTCACACTTCCTTATTGCCATAAACACGCCAATATTTCTAACACTCAGTTCTCGTTGTTTTCTTTTAGCTGATTGTGTATTGATGTACTGTTTAGAAATTGATAGAGGAGGTATGTATGTTACATTGTAACGTATTACGTGCCCTTTGTGTCCGAGAAAAGCACATTAGTAACTGTTAGAAAGGGAGATGATAACGTTAAATGTATTTCTTTTGAAATAAACTAATTGGTAAGAGCTCCTTAAAGTGGTTTCTGTGGGTGCTAAACAAATATATTCAATAACAATATATAAAGTCTGACAGTTGTCATCTTCTGGTCTTTAGATTTATACTGGTCTGTTACTGTAAACTAACTGTCAGGCTGATTCCAGTGGTTGACTATGATTATTATGTGTTATGGTGGGGTTGAGTTAGTTTTGTGTTACTTTATTGCCAGACTGACACTTTATAATTGCAAATGATGATGTTAGCATTAGGCACAATCCAAAATACATCATTAGAGAATAATTGCATTATTGCACAACACAACACCAGCATGTTTACGGGGAATCAGACCTGATATTAAGTTTGTTCAGACTGTGTTCCTCTGCTTTTCTTTGCAGGCGCCTGAAGAAACCACAATGCCTTATTTTGGCTCAGAGGAGACGGTGAGAGAGCTCAAGCGAGCTCTGGCCAATCCTCACGTCCAAGCAGATCGCCTCCGGTACAAAAACTACATCACCAAAGTCATCAGGTCCGTCAAGTGTTCATCTGCCTTTTCTGATGAAGAGAGGACTTTAAAAATCACCATGCAATGGAAAACCTGGAAATATCAGAATAACATCAAATAAAAATGTAGAGTTTTCCGGCCTGGAATACTTATGGAAAAGTATAAAAACTTAAAAAACATGTAGAGTATAAACTTTTGACTTGGTTCTGAATTAATCAGTTTAACTGATTTTCAAACCATTTTGAATGATTTATTAGCTATGGCACATCCATTATTTCTTATCCAGTAGTTATTATCCATCAATCACACGCGACTGGAAAAGTCAAAAAGTGTGGGCATGGGTTAAAAATATCGTGAAGTAATCTTGTATATTCTAAGCCTTCTGAAGAATATATTTATTATGTTTTAAGCGTGCACAGCAAGTGTGATGTTTCAGTGTGGACGAGAAACTTTTGGAAAAAGCTTGAAAATGCTAGTGTGGACTGAGTGAGAGCATTTTGAAATGAAAATACAATTTTTAAATGTACTGTAATTAATGTAGATATATCCCGAGACACAACTTGTTGAATTTTTGACAAAATAATCATGCAGAGATTTCTCAGGCTGTTGTTTGTGTCTTTGTAGGTACATGACACAGGGTCTGGATGTCTCTGCTTTATTTATGGACATGGTAAAAGCCAGTGCCACGGTTGATATTGTTCAGAAGAAGCTGGTATATCTGTACATGTGCACCTATGCCAGTGACAAGCCTGACCTGGCGCTACTCGCAATCAACACCCTCCGTAAGGATTGCGCTGATCCCAATCCGATGGTGCGAGGGTTGGCCCTAAGGAACATGTGCAACTTCAGGTTTGTATGTCTGGCATCATTTGTTTGTGTCTTTCTAAACCCAGAATATCATGCCATCACCTAGTAACCTCCTAACAACCACCCAGAACACCACAACAACAGCTAAGCAAGGCCACTGCAAAGATTCAGAACACTGCAACAATTAGCCTTGCAACACCCTAGCATCTATCCAGGATCACTTAGCAACACCCTAGCAACCACCCAAACACTGCATCAAAATCTTAGCAACACCCTAGCAACCATCCAAGGCTGGGTTTCCCAAAAGCATCGTAAGCTTAAGTTGATCGTAGAACAATTGCCACCAATGGTCTCTACGATCAACTTAAGCTTACAATGATTTTGGGAAACGCAGCCCAGGACACTTTAGCAATCATTTAGCAACATTCTGGTTTCTGTGGTTTTACTAAGTGATTGATAGGGTGTCATGTGTGGTTGACAGGAGGTTTCTTGTTGGGGTGTTGCTAAGATGTTTGGGTGGTTGCCAAGGTGTTGCTAAGTGACTACTTTGGTTAGAAGTTGCTGGTTTGGAAGAAGTTGTTGGATTTTTTGACTGCACTGAAACAGCATCATAGCAACACCATAGAAACCTCCCAGGACACCATGACAACGTCAAAACATCAACAAGAAATGTTGACAAGAACAACACAAGAGTTGGCCTTGCAACACTCTAAGAAGCAATGCCCTATCAACTACCCAGGACACCTTGGAGATCACTTAGATCACCCAGAACACTGCAACAACATCTTAGCAACACCATAACAAGAAACAACCTAGCAGCCATCCTGGACACTTTAACAATCACTTAGCAACACCCTAGCAACCACCCAAACACCACAACAACATCTTACCAACACACTACCAACAACACTAGATACCCTATCAACACCCTAGCAACCATCTGAACACTGAAACATCATCATAGCACTACCCTAAGGCCGTGTGTCCACCAAAGCGTTTTTCCACGCGCCTGTCGTATGTTTTCAATTGTTTTCAATGGGAGCACCGCGTTTTTTAAACTCCATGAGCGTACCGAGGCGCTGAGCATTTTTTTTCACACTGAAGCTCCGAGCGCCCGGCGTTTTTACTGGTCGCTGGGAGTTGAAAAATGTTCAACTTTGGATAAAATGCAGCGCTCATCACTGTCACTTTTTACCCAGCCGTCCAATCACAGTGGAGGAGGGGCGGGACTAATACCACACCGACCCCTGTCAACATTCAAACTGCTGCGGATATTCTGTATCATAGCAACAAAACGTCTCAACGGAAAAAACGCTGCGCTGCCAAAATGCTTTCAAGCGCCCAATGCACGGCGTCTTCAGCAGAGCGTCTAGCGTTTTCAGCTAGCTAAAAACGCTTTGGTGGACACACGGCCTAATAAGACACACAATAGAAACCTCCCAGGACACCATGACAACATCCAAGAGATGCTCCAGCAATGACACAGAACACCACAACAGTCGGCCTTACTACTCAGGACACCTTAGCATTCACCTAGCTAGCACCCTCCCAGAACACTGCAATAGCCTAGCACCACCCTAGCAACCACCCAGGACACCTGGGTCACAACCTTTTGACAACCTTTCAAAACACCACAACAACAGCTTAGCAACAACCTAACAACAATCTCTCTGAAAACCACCCATAACACTGGCATCATGGCTAGTTTTGCGTGAACTTTCTTTAGAAAATAGTCCCTAACAACATCCCAATGGCCTGTTAAAATCACAGTAAGACACAGCCTAAAGTGGAATATATCTTGAATATATCCTAACAGACTGTATCTGCATGATTAATTGGCTTGTTTTTCAGAATGCCGGGAATGCAGGAGTACATAGAGCAGCCCATTATTGCAGGTCTGCGAGACAAGGCCAGTTACGTAAGGAGAGTCGCTGTGCTTGGATGTGCCAAACTGCACAGTCTACAGCCCAACACAGACATAGGTAGAGCCAAGTGCTCCGTTTATCTGAATTTAAACAGTTGAGAAGAAATTTGATAAACATAATGTGATGATAACTGTTGCTATCTTATTCTGTTTTGGTTAATACATGTCCATTGATTCACATGTATACATGAGCTGAATGATTTGGGTCACACTGTTCCCTTAAAGGAATGTTTTAAGTGCAGTGTCTGTGACGAATAACAGCTTGTCACACATCCTTAACTGAACAGAACATTTCTTCAACATCACATACTTGTAGATAACCTGTTGGACAGGGATCCAGACTCAGACCTAATGGTCGAGTTTTGCAACTAAACTTTGTTAGAGGTACTCTCCATTTCCACTCCCTAATACATGGACAAATATTGGATGTCATAAAAAACAAAAACTTTTCTTCAAATTTTGACTGAATTACAAACAAACCAAGTAAAGAGTGCTCCTTTTATAATCACTGAAGCTGTCGGTCTGTTCAGTATGATACTAAAGTACAATGGTACATTTAATAAGAGTAGAATATTTCAATTTTGTGGGTATTGCACGTTTCTGTTGTTAATAAAAGTTCATTTTCATCTGCATCTCAACTCAAGCTCAGTGCTTAACTGTCAAAAGTGCATTTCCAAGAAATAAACTTGTAATATTATTAGTAAATGCTATTCCTAATGCAAAATGATAGTAATTTAATGATTAAATCATCATCAAAAACAGGCCAAAACTAGGAACAGTACAACCCTGTCTTTTGTAAATGTTCAATGTGTTCATAGCCTCAAGGGCTTTGAATAGCCTTTCTATAAGGCTCCAGTTTATGTCTGTACAGTAGAGCATCTGAATGAAGTCTCTTCATATATAAGTGTCTATATTTTTGTCTTTTAGATGGCAGTATAGTGAACGAGCTGTATGCTCTTCTGAGGGACCCGGACCCTGTGGTTGTGGTGAACTGTCTTCGTGCATTGGAGGAAATTCTCAAAGATGAGGGTGGAGTGGTTATTAACAAACCCATTGCTCATCACCTTATCAACAGGTGTGCCTTTTTTGCCATTACGTTTAGTGGATTGTTCATCCAAAGAATGTAATTTTGTCATCAAAACTTAGCCTCATGTTTCAAAAAGAGAAAAAACGTGTCATATTCTTAAAAATAAGCTCTATGTATTCATGGTAATTTCGTACAGTATGGTTCTGTAATGACATTTTTCCTTACACCTTAAATACAAAATATTTTTTACACTTATTAAGTTGGCTTGAGAAAGCCAACTTACTGAAATCCTATTTAAACTTATTAGTGGTGCTTGCTGAAAGCAAGGCAACACTATTACTATTGTGTTTTTTGAGTCGGCCCAAAAGTTTGGCACGCTACTCCTCCCGCAGTTTTTGTCACACACCCATGAATGAGGTCTCAAAACGTGCGGAATATTCGGGAATGGTGTGCTATGACTTTTCTAAGCAATCGGGGGTACGATGTTCGCCCGAAGGGCGAACAAATTTCCCAAAAATCCCATAGACTTAACATTGCGACAAACTTTGACGACTCATAGCTCCGAGCGAGAATTTCACAGAAGCCTGCGATTCACCACATTTGAAGAGGCTGACAGGCTCTGTAAGAACATACCTCACAATGGGGTAAAAGTTGCACCCCTGGGGGGCAGGAGCTGCCCAAATTTTCCCCATAGACCCCAATGTTATTTATTAGTGGTGCTTGCTGAAAGCAAGGCAACACTATTACTATTGTGTTTTTTAAGTCGGCCAAAAAGTTTGGCGCGCTACTCCTCCCGCAGTTTTTGTCACAGACCCATGAATGAGGTCTCAAAACGTGCAGATTATTCGGGAATGGTGTGCTATGACTTTTCTAAGCGATCGGGGGTACGATGCTTGCCCCAGGGGCGAACAAATTTCCAAAAAATCCCATAGACTTAACATTGAGACAAACTTTGACGATTCATAGCTCCGAGCGAGGATTTCACAGAAGCCTGCGATTTACCACATTTGAAGAGGCTGACAGGCTCTGTAAGGACATACCTCACAATGGGGTAAAAGTTGCACCCCTGGGGGGCAGGAGCTGCCCAAATTTTCCCCCATTGACCACAATGTTATTTAAAATTTCTAGTATAATATTTACTATTCCAGGAAAAAGTTTGGCGCACTCCTACGTCCACAGTTTTTGTCACAGACCCATGAATGAGGCATCAAATCGTGCGGCCTATTGAAGAGAAGTGTCCTATCACTTTTATCAGAGATCGGGGGTACGGTGTTCGACCCAGGGGCGAACAAATTTCCAAAAAATCCCATAGACTTAACATTGAGACAAACTTTGACGACTCATAGCTCCGAACAAGGATTTCGGACAGTCGTGTGATTTGCCACATTTGAAGAGGCTGGCAGGCTCTGTAAGAATATACCTCACAATGGGGTAAAAGTTGCACCCCTGGGGGGCAGGAGCTGCCCAAAGTTTCCCCATTGACTTACTATGGTGAAGGACGTCCCATCAAATGCATGTGTTTTTCCTACTATGGTAAATTGCATAGGGATTTTGTATTGAACATAGCTCTGGATCACAGTCTCATAGAGACAAGGGGGCGGGCTCATTTTACTCAGACGGCCAATCAGTCTCTCAGGATCATTGTGAAGCCATCAAGCCACGCCCTAGCAACCATTTAGAGCACCTTATCAACAACTCCCATAGACTTCCATTGAAAGAGATCGAAGGGATATCTCAGGATATAAGTGTCATAGAAACATGAGGGTGGTCTCGTTTGACTTGGGCCAGCAAACAGCCAATCCTGAATCACCTCAACACTTACTGGCAACGCCCTAGCAACCATTATCGAGCACCTTAGCAACCAAAATCCAAAGAGGGATATCTTCCATTCTGAATGTCATAGAGGCATGGGAGTTGGTTTATATAATTCATACTGACAAGCAGCCTTTGGAGTTTCATGATTGGCAGCTGCCAAGCCACTCCCTAGCAACCAAACAGAGTACCCTAGCAACCGTTTTTCAAGACCTATATCTCTGTATCAAAACATCGTATAGAGATGCGGGTTGGCTCTTTTTACTAATGCTAGCAAACAGGACTTGCTACATGTTACACATGCTAGCAGTGAATAGCTACATGCTAATATTGATTAGCTAAGTGTTAAATCATGCCAAGAAAATGCTACAAACTCCATAGTAACCATCTGTGACAACTACCAACCACCTAGAACACCATAGCAACCACCCAGAATACCCTAAGCAACCACCTAACAACATCATAGCAACCACCCAGAACACCCTAGCAACCACCTGGCAACACCATAGCAACCGCCCAGCAACCATCCTGAACACCTTAGCAACACCCTAGCAACCAACAGAACACCCAAGCAACCACCTAGCAACCGCCTAGCAACACCATAGCAACACCCTAGCAACCACCCAGAACACCCTAGCAACACCCTAGCAACCGCCTAGCAACCACCCAGAACACCTTAGCAACACCCTAGCAACCACCTAGCAACCACCCAGAACACCATAGCAACCGCCTAGCAACACCCTAGCAACGACCTAGCAACATCCTAGCAACCACCCAGAACACCCTAGCAACCACCCAGAACACCCTAGCAACCACCTACCAATACCCTAGCAACCATCTATAACACCCTAGCAACAACCCAGAACACCCTAGCGACCGCCTAGCAACACCCTGGCAACCATCTATAACACCCTAGCAACCACCTAGCAACACCCTGGCAACCATCTATAACACCCTAGCAACCACCTAGAACACCTTAGCAACCACCTAGCAACATCCTAGCAACCACCCAGAATACCCTAGCAACCACCCAGAACACCCTAGCAACCGGGTGGTGAGCCATATCTCAGCTGAATAAGCCATATCTCAGCACCTGAATATCGTACATACATGGTTGTTGGCTCGTATGCAATAATGTACCACACTCTAGCAACCGAGCGAGCTTTTTGCCACTGCAAGCACCACTTCACATTTTCTTCTGGAAATGTACATTCTAGTTATTCTTATTCTTATTCTTATTGTTCCGCCGTTTTTCTGTTCGCTACTCCTCCCGCAGCTTTTGTCAGAGACCCATGGGTGAGGCGTCAAATCGACCGGCTTATTTAGGAGAGGTGTGCTATGACTTTTATAAGCGATCGGGGGTACGATGGTCGCCCCAGGGGCGAAAAACGGCCCAAAAAATCCCATAGACTTAACATTACGACAAATTTTGGCGACTCATAGCTCTGAGCGAGAATTTCGCAGAAATGTGTAATTTACCACATTTGAAGAGGCTAACAGGTTCTTTAAGAAAATACCTCACAATGGGGTAAAAGTTGCACCCCTGGGGGGCAGGAGCTCCCCAAATTTTTCCCATTGAAAATTTTCTAGTATAGCATTTTACTATTCCAGGAAAAAGTTTGGAGCACTCCTACGTCCACAGTTTTTGTCACAGACCCATGAATGAGGCATCAAATCGTGCGGCCTATTGAGGAGAAGTGTCATATCACTTTTATCAGTGATCGGGGGTACGGTGTTCGACCCAGGGGCGAACAAATTTCCAAAAAATCCCATAGACTTAACATTGAGACAAACTTTGACGACTCGTAGCTCCAAACAAGGATATCGGACAAACGTGAGATTTGCCACATTTGAAGAGGCTGGCAGGCTCTTTAAGAACATACCACACAATGGGGTAAAAGTTGCACCCCTGGGGGGCAGGAGCTGCCCAAAGTTTCCCCATTGACTTACTATGGTGAAGGACGTCCCATCAAATGCATGTGTTTTTCCTACTATGGTAAATTGCATAGGGATTTTGTATTGAACATAGCTCTGGATCACAGTGTCATAGAGACAAGGGGGCGGGCTCATTTTACTCAGACGACCAATCAGTCTCTCAGGATCATTATGAAGCTATTAAGCCACGCCCTAGCAACCATTTAGAGCACATTAGCAACAACTCCCATAGACTTCCATTGAATTAGATCAAAGGGATATCTCAGGATATAAGTGTCATAGAAACATGAGGGTGGGCTCGTTTGACTTGGGCCAGCAAACAGCCAATCCTGAATCACCTCAACACTTACTGTCAACGCCCTAGCAACCATTGTAGAGCACCTTAGCAACCAAAATCCAAAGAGGGATATCTTCCATTCTGAATGTCATAGAGGCATGGGAGTTGGTTTATATCATTCATACTGACAAGCATCCTGTGGAGATTCATGTTTGGCAGCTGCCAAGCCACTCCCTAGCAACCAAACAGAGTACCCTAGCAACCATTTTGCACAACCTATATCTCTACATCAGAACATCGTATAGAGATGGGGGTTGGTTTATATCATTCATACTGACAAGCAGCCTTTGGAGTTTCATGATTGGCAGCTGCCAAGCCACTCCCTAGCAACCAAAAACAGTACCCTAGAAACCATTTTGTAAGACTTATATCTCTGCACCAAAACATCGTATAGAGATGGGGGTTGGTTTATACATTCACATTGACTTTTGAGCTTCATGATTGGCAGCTGCCAAGCCACTCCCTAGCAACCAAACAGAGTACCCTAGCAACCATTTTGTAAGACCTACATCTCTGCATCAAAACATCGTATAGAGATGGGGGTTGGCTCTTTTTACTCATGCTAGCAAACATGACTTGCTACATGCTACACATGCTAGCAGAGAATAGCTACATGCTAATATTGATTAGCTAAGTGCTAAATCATGCCAAGAAAATGCTACAAATTTCATAGTAACCATCTGTGACAACTACCAACCACCTATACCAGAACATCCAAGCAACCTCCTAGCAACACCCTAGCAACCACCCAGAACACCCTAGCAACCACCAAGAACACCCTAGCAACCACCCAGAATATCCTAGCAACTGCCTAACAACACCATAGCAACCACCCAGAACACCCTAGCAACCACCTAGCAACACCCTAGCAACCACACAGAACACCCTAGCAACCACCTAGCAACACCCTAGCAACCACCTAGCAACCACCCAGAACACCCTAGCAACCGGGTGGTGAGTTTTGCCACTGCAAGCACCACTTCACATTTTCCTCTGGAAATGTACATTCTAGTTATTATTCTTCTTCTTATTTTTCTTACCCAAAATTTTCTGACTGCTACTCCTCCTAGAGCTTTAACTCTACAAACTCCAAACTCGGGTCAGACCTTCAGACTGTTCTGACTCGAGTTGCTATATCTTTTTAGACTGATTCGACTTTCAGATTTCTTAAAAATTAATATTAAAAATCATAAAAATCCCATTGACTTTCATTGCAGCATGGTCAAATTGAGCCAAGACTACGGTGGCCCAATAGCGTACAACAAAAACTCAAATCTAAATTCCCTGAAGCCCTAGACTCAATTAAACTACCATTCTATATGTACTAATGATCTATCTATCTATCTATCTATCTATCTATCTATCTATCTATCTATCTATCTATCTATCTATCTATCTATCTATCTATCTATCTATCTATCTATCTATCTATCTATCTATCTATCTATCCTTCTACCTAATCTTTCTTTCTAACTAATCTATCCATCTTTCTTTCTAACAAATCTATCCATCTTTCTTTCTAACAAATCTATCCATCTTTCTTTCTAACTAATCTATCCATCTTTCTTTCTAACAAATCTATCCATCTTTCTTTCTAACTAACTAATCTATCCATCTTTCTTTCTAACTAATCTATCGTTCTTTCTTTCTACCTAACTAATCTATCCATCTTTCTTTCTAACTAATCTATCCATCTTTCTTTCTAACAAATCTATCCATCTTTCTTTCTAACTAATCTATCCATCTTTCTTTCTAACTAATCTATCCATCTTTCTTTCTAACTAATCTATCCATCTTTCTTTCTAACTAACTAATCTATCCATCTTTCTTTCTAACTAACTAATCTATCCATCTTTCTTTCTAACAAATCTATCCATCTTTCTTTCTAACAAATCTATCCATCTTTCTTTCTAACTAACTAATCTATCCATCTTTCTTTCTAACTAATCTATCGTTCTTTCTTTCTACCTAACTAATCTATCCATCTTTCTTTCTAACTAATCTATCCATCTTTCTTTCTAACAAATCTATCCATCTTTCTTTCTAACTAATCTATCCATCTTTCTTTCTAACAAATCTATCCATCTTTCTTTCTAACTAATCTATCCATCTTTCTTTCTAACTAATCTATCCATCTTTCTTTCTAACAAATCTATCCATCTTTCTTTCTAACAAATCTATCCATCTTTCTTTCTAACAAATCTATCCATCTTTCTTTCTACCTAATCTATCCATCTTTCTTTCTACCTAACTAATCTATCCATCTTTCTTTCTAACAAATCTATCCATCTTTCTTTCTAACAAATCTATACATCTTTATTTCTAACAAATCTATCCATCTTTCTTTCTACCTAATCTATCCATCTTTCTTTCTAACTAATCTATCCATCTTTCTTTCTAACAAATCTATCCATCTTTCTTTCCAACTAACTAATCTATCCATCTTTCTTTCCAACAAATCTATCCATCTTTCTTTCTAACAAATCTATACATCTTTATTTCTAACAAATCTATCCATCTTTCTTTCTAACAAATCTATCGTTCTTTCTTTCTACCTAACTAATCTATCCATCTTTCTTTCTAACTAATCTATCCATCTTTCTTTCTAACAAATCTATCCATCTTTCTTTCTAACTAATCTATCGTTCTTTCTTTCTACCTAACTAATCTATCCATCTTTCTTTCTAACTAATCTATCCATCTTTCTTTCTAACAAATCTATCCATCTTTCTTTCTAACTAATCTATCCATCTTTCTTTCTAACAAATCTATCCATCTTTCTTTCTAACTAATCTATCCATCTTTCTTTCTAACTAATCTATCCATCTTTCTTTCTAACAAATCTATCCATCTTTCTTTCTAACAAATCTATCCATCTTTCTTTCTAACAAATCTATCCATCTTTCTTTCTAACAAATCTATCCATCTTTCTTTCTACCTAATCTATCCATCTTTCTTTCTACCTAACTAATCTATCCATCTTTCTTTCTAACAAATCTATCCATCTTTCTTTCTAACAAATCTATACATCTTTATTTCTAACAAATCTATCCATCTTTCTTTCTACCTAATCTATCCATCTTTCTTTCTAACTAATCTATCCATCTTTCTTTCTAACAAATCTATCCATCTTTCTTTCCAACTAATCTATCCATCTTTCTTTCTAACAAATCTATCCATCTTTCTTTCTAACTAATCTATCCATCTTTCTTTCTACCTAATCTATCCATCTTTCTTTCTAACTAATCTATCCATATTTCTTTCTAACTAATCTATCGTTCTTTCTTTCTAACTAATCTATCCATCTTTCTTTCTAACAAATATATCCATCTTTCTTTCTAACTAATCTATCCATCTTTTTTTCTAACAAATCTATCCATCTTTCTTTCTAACTAATCTGTCCATCTTTCTTTCTAGCAAATCTATCCATCGTTCTTTCTAACAAATCTATCCATCTTTCTTTCTAACTAATCTTTCCATCTTTCTTTCTAACTAATCTATCCATCTTTCTTTCTACTTAACTAATCTATCCATCTTTCTTTCTAACTAACTAATCTATCTATCCATCTTTCTTTCTAACAAATCTATCCATTTTTCTTTCTATCAAATCTATCCATCTTTCTTTCTAACAAATCTATCGTTCTTTCTTTCTAACAAATCTATCCATCTTTCTTTCTAACAAATCTATCCATCTTTCTTTCTAACAAATATATCCATCTTTCTTTCCAACTAATCTATCCATCTTTCTTTCTAACAAATCTATCCATCTTTCTTTCTAACTAATATATGCATCTTTCTTTCTAACAATTCTTTCTTTCACTTTATTTCTTTCTTTCTTTCTTTCTTTCTTTCTTTCTTTCTTTCTTTCTTTCTTTCTAACAATTCTATCTTTCTTTCTTTCTTTCTTTCTTTCTAACAATTCCATCTTTCTTTCTTTCTTTCAAACAAATCTTTTTCTTTCTTTCTTTTTTTCTTTCTTTCTTTCTTTCTTTCTTTCTTTCTTGCTTTATGCTAATCATGTTAGCTTCTTGCTAAAAACATGCTAGCATGATGCTAGCTACATGCTAATCATGCTAGCTTCTTGCTAAAAACATGCTAGCATGATGCTAGCAACATGCCAATCATGCTAGCATGATGCTAGCTACATGCTAATCATGTTAGCTTCTTGCTAAAAACATGCTAGCATGATGCTAGCAACATGCTAATCATGTTATTATGATGCTAGCTACATGCTAATCATGTTAGCATGATGCTAGCAACATGCTAATTATGCTAGCATGATGCTAGCTACATGTTAATCATGCTAGCCTCTTGCTAAAAACATGCTAGCATGATGCTAGCTATATGCTAATCATGCGAACATGATGATAGCTACATGCTAATCATGCTAGCTTCTTGCTAGCAACATGCTAATCATGCTAGCATGATGCTAGCTACATGCTAATGATGCTAGCTTCTTGCTAAAAACATGCTAGCATGATGCTAGCAACATGCTAATCATGTTAGCATGATGCTAGCTACATGGTAATCATGCTAGCATGATGCTAGCTACATGCTAATCATGCTAGCTTCTTGCTAAAAACATGCTAGCATGATGCTAGCAACATGCTAATCATGCTAGCATGATGCTAGCTACATGCTAATGATGCTAGCTTCTTGCTAAAAACATGCTAGCATGATGCTAGCAACATGCTAATCATGCTAGCTTCTTGCTAGCAACATGCTAATCATGCTAGCATGATGCTAGCTACATGCTAATCATGCTAGCATGTTGCTAGCTACATGTTAATCATGCTAACTTCTTGCTAAAAACATGCTAGCATGATGCTAGCTGCATGCTAATCATGCTAGCATGATGCTAGCTACATGCTAATCATGTTAGCTTCTTGCTAAAAACATGCTAGCATGATGCTAACAACATGCTAATCATGCTAGCATGATACTAGCTACATGCTAATCATGCTAGCTTCTTGCTAGCAACATGTTAATCATGCTAGCATGATGCTAGCTACATGTTAATCATGCTAGCTTCTTGCTAAAAACATGCTAGCATGATGCTAGCTACATGCTAATCATGCTAGCTTCTTGCTAAAAACATGCTAGCATGATGCTAGCAACATGCTAATCATGTTATTATGATGCTAGCTACATGTTAATCATGCTAGCATGATGCTAGCTACATGCTAATTATGCTAGCATGATGCTAGCTACATGTTAATCATGTTAGCTTCTTGTCAATAACATCTATCTATCTATCTTTCTATCTATCTTTCTAACTAATCTATCTTTCTAACTAATCTATCCATCTTTCTTTCTTTCTTTATTTCTAATTCCATCTTTTTCCGACTTAATTCAAACTTCAAAATTCTTCAAACGCTCTGGTCCGGCTTTCTCAAGCCAACTTAAAGTTTGTGTCATCAAACTTTTTTTTCTAGTTCATAAATATGATTACATTTGTTATTTTAGTATTATTCATTTACTATTATATTATTTATATTTTCAGTTTACATTTTAACTTTAGTTTAAGTTTTTGTAATTTTGTTATGTGATTTTGCAATTTTATATACATATATTTATTTTTTATTTGATTTTATTCAGATTTCGGTTTTAGTTGCTTTTAGAACTTAAACTTATTTATTTCAGCTATTTGGCAACATTTATAATTTTAGTTCAAGCTTTTTATGTCACTATGGTAAATAATGCTAATCTTTTGAACTTTCTTCTGTTCCTCAAAAGAAGACAAAAATACTAAGCCAGCAGTTAAATATGGAGTTTATTTTTCACGTACTATTTATATTTTAGTTTATTTCATTTTTTCATCTTTTCAAAAAGAAAAACACAAATTTCTTAATGTTATCTCCAATTAACAGGTTCAAAATTACAGAAATGTTTACCTTAAATATAAAGTCATGCCTTTAATTAATTCTAAAAGATGTATCTAAATTCTACATATGTGGAAATTAATATATAATGTAATTACTGACCATGGTTTTTAATAGTTTTAGTTAACATTAACAACCACATTACAATTTACAACATGTGCTAAAGGGACCTCTATAGTATACTACTTTCCATTTTGTTGTGTTTATTTGTTATTTTCTTGCATTTTTGAAGGACAAAGGTTTTCATCATGAATCATGTCATTGATCCCTTTAGCAGATTTTCTAATGGCGGACTTTGTGTTTGTTTTGTGTTTTCTCATTCAGAATGAAGGACCTGGACAGTTGGGCTCAGAGTGAGGTCCTCACCTTCCTGCTACGCTACCGCCCTCGTAGCGATGAGGAGTTGTTCGACATCCTCAGCCTATTAGACACCTTCCTCCAAAGCGCCCACGCTCATGTTTCAGTTTCCACGCTCCGCCTCTTCCTTCATTTAGCCGCCGCCCACCCGGCTGTGCAGGCCGACGCCCTCCTGCACACAAGCGCCCCCCTGCTGGCCACGTGCGGTTCTGCATCACGCGAACTTCGTTTCGCTGGGCTCTGTCACGTTCAGCAGGTCATGCGGAGTCAGCCGGGCCTTTTCGGCACACATTACAAACGCTTCTTCTGTGGTTACTCTGAACCGAGTTACATTAAGTTTCGCAAGATGGAGATCCTGGTGGAGCTGGTGAACGATGAGAACGTGGCTTTGGTTTTGGAGGAGCTGAGAAGTTACTGCACTGATGTGTCTCCTGAGCTCGCCCAGGCAGCCATTACCGCTATAGGTAACACATCTCACAAATATACGTTACAACAGGGAAGAAAAGACTGATACAACTTCTGTTTCATGCTGACTTTAAAATTGTGCGCATTGTGTATAGTTTACAACCCTGCTTTGGGGGATTTCATTACTCTTTGTAATGCACTATATATATACATATAAAAAAGAAATGGATACAATTTATTTTTCTAGAAAAAAATCATTTAAAAAACAACAATGAGCAACAAAAATTTAGCCAAATTCCCCATATATTTGCATGATAGTTTTTCTTCATTTAATTGAGTGTGTCAGAATTATTATTCTAATTTTGTTGTATTTTAATTATTAGATACAGTTTTTAATAACACTGCGGTGGGTCAGGCCAAAGTCACCATTAAAGGGTATTCGTACAGAGTTTGATTAAACCTAGCTGCTTCATGCTAGGATATAATAATTTATCTATAAGATTTAATCATTATTACTCTTGGGATTACTCTATTTGAAACTATATTGTTTTCAAAAAAGTAAAGGGACACAATCTGTCATCTTTCAGTGGCTCATGCTGACTCTCACACACGATTTGTATTTTCCAGTCTTATGGAAGTCCAAGGAAATACACTAACCGTCTGTTTGTCCTTTTAAAAGTAATTGAATGCCCTGCTACATATATTAGATTAACCCTTTGACGCGTACGATCACATCGGTGTGATTTGAATGTGCTTTCATACTTTAAAGCTTAAAGTTAAAAGTTAGAAACTATTTGGTGTTTTCAACCACATCATTTTTATTTTAGGTTTCAGACATTTAAATACATACAAGTACAAGCAAAACAATACATTTGTAGTTTGCAAAATACACTGATGTCTATGGAAGCAGCAATAACAACCCTTTCAATTATTAATTGACAACGTGTTTTATTCATATCAGATACACATTGTGTAATTAAACAGTTTGCTTTTTTAATTGTAAAAAAAAAAATACTTTTTTTCTTTTCCAACTTCACCGGCCACTTACTATTTCTGGAGAAGTGGATGAATTGATGTGTTGTAAATCCGATAGATGCGATTATCTGAATGCGGTGCCCATCTCGCATTAAAAATCAGCTAACATGATGATCTTTATAAAGGTTTTAAATGACAAATCACATTCACACCTCGAGAAAGATGCAAAATAGCGGGAACACCCCCCACCAAACCCCCCACCAAACCAAACCTAAAGGATTATTAGGAACACCATACTAATACTGTGTTTGACCCCCTTTCGCTGTCAGAACTGCCTTAAAGGAGCAAAACGCAAGTATCTGAATTTTTGCAGAACTACGCCCCCTCTGGCGACAAGCAAAACTGTGTGTGTGCTCACACACACACACACACACACACACACACATACACGCACGTGCGACTTACTTTCACTTTGATTTGCGATAGATTGCGGCACGCTGGCTTGATGAATAGGCGCTCAGCTGCTCATCTGAGGTGATGCGCATTGTCATATATGATTAAAATAACATGACATAACCTTTAGCCTGCTTTCAACAACCAGATGCATTTACACTTGTCCAGTTTTGTCTGGAATACGGCCCAGACCACGTCCTCAAGTGATTTGAGCAATCGGATTCAAATCCGTCTCGAGTGCGTTTCGGAGGTCAACCTGGTCTTTTCACGATCGAAATAGCTATCCGATCACAGAAAACGCATGAAGTCACTAGGTGTAGGCTAAACAGCTCCTTTGAATCCATCTTCTACTTTTGTGGAAAGTTGACTAAAGTTGTGTCGCTCGAGTTGTCTTCTCTGATACGGAGATTGGCGGCGAATACACCTGCAAGACATAGTCACATAGCCAGGCGAGCGTGAACGCGCATGACGTCACGGCCAGTCTCAGATTTGAGCCCGAATCCCTCTTATTTATTTTACTGTACAGGATTATAGAGGCGATCTCAGTGATCAAAGAAGGGCTCATTCAGCCCATCAGGCGATTGTTTAAGCATGTATGGGTTAGAAAACGGCTATTTTTAACATGAAATGTTGCGGAATGCACCTTTAAATCTACGTGGCATTGATTCAACAAGGTGCTGAAAGCATTCTTTAGAAATGTTGGCCCATATTGATAGGATAGCATCTTGCACTTGATGGAGATTTGTGGGATGCACATCCAGGACACGAAGTTCCCGTTCCACCACATCCTAAAGATGCCCTATTGGGTTGAGATCTGGTGACTGTGGGCCATTTTAGTACAGTGAACTCATTGTCATGTTCAAGAAATCAATTTGAAATGATTTGAGCTTTGTGACATGGTGCATTATCCTGCTGGAAGTAGCCATAACAGGATACATGGTGGCCATAAAGGGATTGACATGATCAGAAACAATGCTCAGGTAGGCCGAGGCATTTAAACGATGCCCAATTGGCACTAAGGGGCCTAAAGTGTGCCAAGATAACATCCCCTACACCATTACACCACCACCACCAGCCTGCACAGTGGTAACAAGGCATGATGGATCCATGTTCTCATTCTGTTTAAGCCAAATTCTGACTCCACCATCTGAATGTCTCAACAGAAATCGAGACTCATCAGACCAGGCAACATTTTTCCAGTCTTCAACTGTCCAATTTTGGTGAGCTCTTGCAAATTGTAGCCTCTTTTTCCTATTTGTAGTGGAGATGAGTTGTACCCGGTGGGGTCTTCTGCTGTTGTAGCCCATCCGCCTCAAGGTTGTGTGTGTTGTGGCTTCACAAATGCTTTGCTGCATCCCTTGGTTGTAACGAGTGGTTATTTCAGTAAAAGTTGCTCTTCTATCAACTTGAATCAGTCGGCCCATTCTCCTCTGACCTCCAGCATCAACAAGCCATTTTCACCCACAGGACTGCCGCATACTGGATGTTTTTCCCTTTTCACACATTCTTTGTAAACCCTAGAAATGGTTGTGCGTGAAAATCCCAGTAACTGAGCAGATTGTGAAATACTCAGACCGGCCCCTCTGGCACCAACAACCATGCCACGCTCAAAATTGCTTAAATCACCTTTCTTTTCCATTCTGACTTTCAGTTTGGAGTTCAGGAGATTGTCTTGACCAGGACCACACCCCTTAATGCATTGAAGCAACTGCTTTGTCATTGGTTGATTAGATAATTGCATTAATGAGAAATTGAACAGGTGTTGCTAATAATCCTTTAGGTGAGTATATATAGACGAATCCGGCGAAACTACCGGAAGTAAGCGGGTGCCATTACTGAGCTGTTGCTGGGTAGCGTTGCGCCATTGCCTCCTATTGTTTTAGTTGCAACTTGCGTCCACTGGAATAAACAGCCCGCGGACATTCGCGTATGATAACAATTATTTAATGACATAAGTAAAAAAATATAATAAATATGTGATAGTGATCAGCAAAATCTCCTCTCTGGTCCTTAAATGGCTTTCCTGAGCTAAATGTAACGTTATGTGACATAATTGTTCTCCTGCTGTTATATTGACCTCTTTCCATGGTTTAAAAACACTAATTGGTCGATATCATGTATACTTTCTATTTGTAACGTTACCTTACCCTTGCCTGTTGCAATGTGAAAATGAGATAAATAATGGACACAAATGAAAAACATGAATTTGTTTATTTTATTTATTTATTGTTGCCAAATGGACAGATCTTTTTATAGTTTCCTCGTTAGCAAACGTTAGCCTAGCTAGCTTGCCAATCTATTTTCAAAAATAATCTGTAAGATCGTTTATACCTTCATCTGTGACTGGAGGCCAATGTCTAACATCATCAACCCAACAAGTCATTCTGCCTGGCTGTAGCTGTCATCGAGGGTGCGTTATCACAGAGGTTTGTTTACATACCGGTGCATATGTCTATGCCGGTGTAACAGCTCAGCGTTGCCACAAGATGGCAGCCTACACAGAACGCTCGTCGGATTCGTATATAGGCAACAAATATTGTCACGTGTGTATCTTACTTCTCACTGCTGCTTCCTGTTGATTTAGATCTGTGGTTCTCAAACTGGGGTATGTGAGGTGACAGAGGGGCTACGCCAGTGATGTAGTGGTGCCTGGAGAAGTGGGTTATGCCCCCAATATTTTTTTAAGCGTCCAAGCAAAGGATGAACGCTCTGTGTTATAAACAGTTACGTGCAAGACTACTAGTCTTGCATTAGTATTCAATATGCAAGACGAATAGAGTATAATGAATACAATAGAACACATAGAATCAGTAGTATCCTTGCATATCAGGGTCGCACATATGGTTTTCTAAATACCCAGGTGCCCATAAATTATATTGTTAGGGGGGTTCGGGGGCTTTGATTTTGATTTTCCTGATCTCGAAATGAGAATTTTAAGGTGTTTTGATGGCCAAAAAAATTGACAACAGTAGCTTTAAAATCATGAAGTTGCCTATTTGATCAGATTCTTAAAAATGAGAATCAGTTCCAGTTTCAGCGACTTTTCTTTCCTAAATTGATCAATGTTTTTTGGACTAATCTGTTAATTTAATAATTGGTTCAATGGGCTTTATGCACAGCTGCACTACTTTCTGAACTTCAACCAGCTCCTTGTTTCCTGTCTGCCATTATTGGGCAAAATTGATTAATTCAGGTGTGTCTGATTATTGTTGCCGTGACTACTGAGGTTAAGCACACCTGAATTAATCAATGTGTCCAATAATGGCAGACAGGAAACAGGGAGCTGGCTGAAATTCAGTAAATAGTGAAGCTGTGCATATAGCCAATTGCTCACTCAAAAAGACAGTCACTTGTCGCCACCCTCTGGCTCAATGATGCAAGTGGCGCAAACACGGACTAGCGGAGTTATACAAACAGTGAAAAGTCAAACACATTCGAAAAAACGTTATACAAATATATTTATACAATAATAATGGCAATATATTTAATAGGGTGATTGTGTTGTTAAATTGAGCTTATAATTTCCATTGTCTTTTATCAAACTGATTATTTCTGTCGGTCATTTAAAACGTCTCTTGAAAAACAGCCGTAAATTTGAGCTACTTGCATCTTATCTCGCACTGTATGATCGTTAACTGAAGTGAAGCGTCGCGTTGGGATTCACGCTCGGCTCGCGCTTCTGTGAACAGAAATAGGCCTACTGCATTCTTTGATTGGTCTCACGAACATTTTAACATTGACGAGCAGGTGTTTGAGTGCTGAAGCTGATCAGATGAGAAGGTCAGTTATCGTCGCGAATCATTGCAGCAACAAATTAGAGTTAATACGGGTACGACTCTAACTGGGTGGTTTTTTTTCATTCACGAAATTGGATTAGCAACTAACGTTAAGATGCGCGTCAGAGGGGATTTAGAAGTGGGTATACGCAATGCCGACTGAAAAGGAAGTGGGTATACGCCGTATACCTGCGTATACCCTGCACTACACCACTGGGCTACGCAAACAAAATTCTGAGTTTTGCCATTCATTTAATTCTACCCCACCTTAAAACAACATTAAAACCTCTGTCCTGTGTTGTCCTGAATTGCTCCCTTCACCCATTTTGGTCCATACCCAAATATGTATGTATACACAGTTTCTCCTACTTCAACATGGTGCTCTTTTTGAACTTGTTGTTTGGCTTAAATTTTGCTGGGGAAGTTAGGGTGTATTTTGTTTGTCCCGTTGTTGACTGTGGTGTAATACGATAACTAAATGCTCTATGCAACTTGGTCTCAATAGTGTTTCCCAGAACTTTTTTCATTAATTCCTTTCAAGTTTGCACTGCCCGCTCAGTAGACATTAATCCTAGTCATGAATTCTTTGCTCGCTTCAATGCCAAAACACTAAGAGTTATCAGACGCCCTAATTTCAGGAATGCCATTTGTCCTGAAGCTATTTTTGAGGCACTCAAGTGTAGTAGATGTTGTTGCTGCATTTCCTGGATATGCATCAATCCACTCAGAATCGGCGTTAACTAAGATTAAAAACATTTTCCCCAGAAATGGACCAGCATAGTCAATGGCCCTGTCCCATATGGCACACTTCATATGCATTTTGGTCTTGTGGACTTACAATGGCTGCCCAATGCATGTGTCTGTTAAGTCCATGAGATCCATGGCCAAGTCCAATACCTAATTTCCACCAAAAAAAACTGTTTCGGTCTCGGAACTGGTGCTGGTTCAAAGTTTGTTCCTGGTTTGCTGGTTCAAAGTTTGTTCCTTCCTAGTTTTCCTGGCCGAGAACCGGTTCTTTGGCTTTTGAAACACAAAGAACTGGTTTACGAGTAGGCACCATCTCCGAACTGGCTCTCAAAATGCTCTGGTGGAAAATGGGTCCCATTTGTCATTTTAGGTTTCAGAAGGGTGCTCGCGAGTGCCTCCTTTGGGGCGACCCCCACAGCAGACTTCTTTTTTAACAGTCGAAGTGGCGTTACGCCACGAAAGTGTGTATTCATAGGAAGACCGTTATTGTTTAGGTGTCATTTGGGACAGGAGCCAAAATGAACTCTTCTTCAAGGCTGTTGGAGAAGACAGGGCCACACAGAGGGGCTTTTCTCTGTTCTTGACATACAGCACAATCTTTTACTCTGACCTCAATGTCAGCATCTAAATTGTGCCACCACAGGTAACAACTGTAACTGGGTGAGACAACTGTAGCAGTTCCACATAATCACATAATCAGTCTAGAGAGGACAAGATCTTGGGTGGTCCAGTGCTTGATTTACATACATACTCACATGCCCTCAACATCACTGTGCATCTCATCATTCTGTGAGAGGCCCTCTGTGGCTCAGCTTTCAGTTCTGTGGAAAGGTTTATCGTCTGTACAGATCACAAATTTACGGCCACAAAGATATTTATGGATTTTTTTTCCATCATTGTGTATTCACACAGTTAGACTCCAAGAACTCTTGCTTGTTTGTTTGGAATTATTTCCTTTTCCGAGAGTTTACACTTTCCCCTTTTCAACCGCAGTATGTGGCTTTGGTGTCTCTGTACTATACATGGTAAACACTTCTTTGGGCTGATCTTCCTCATCCTCTTGTAAGTAGTTTGCCCTCTTTGATTGTTTTCCTCTCCCCCATTTCCAAGCTTTCCAGCCTTTATCAACACTAGTTTCTTGTGGTTTCATTCTACATAATCTTTCACACCACAATTATTAAATTTTTCCTTGGCAAACTTAGTCTTTCGGCCATTGGTTACTTCCACCTCATCGATAGCGCTTTCCAGTAATACTCGACTTACTTTTTCTCCTGTGTCCATCTTGAAGACAGTGGTACCCAGTCGATTTCTTTTATCTTTGTGCAAATCTGCCATATCCGTGTTAGCAGCTTAAATAGCTTTAGCTTTTCTTTAGCGCCGTCTCAAATGATAGTCCATCTTCAGGTAGTCATCTCCGTTGTATGCTGTCATCATTAACACCACACGCTAATCTGTCTCTCAGCATAACTGTGAGCGTGTCCCCAAAATTACAATCTTGTGTAAGCTTTCTCAGTTTGGCCATATATTCTACTACACTATTATCAGGGCATCTGTTACATGAATTAAACTTCCACCATTGAACAATTTCGCTGGGCTTCGGATTAAAACGATCTCAGCAAACTCACCAGTTTCTTATAACCCTTTGATCCTGGTCTCTCAGGAATTAATAAATTCATCATCTGCGCTTTAATGGTCTCTTTTATTTAGGACTCATCTCAGTAGCCAGCATTACACACACAAGTGTGATTGCACTGTGCATTTTTTCTCTGCTTTAAACAGTGCTACAGCCCACAAACACAATGTGCATGACAGAAACATACATCCGAACTCTGTCTGTTTTATGTGCTGTTATTTTCAACAAACCATTTTATAGACTTGGAGCAAGTGCGTGCCAAACGATGGGTGAAGAAGGGTACGGTTCATTTTATTTTCCTGAGAACCGTTACACCCCTAATGGTTATATTTATTAAAACCATAAATGGATGCTGCTTTGGGACTTACTTGTCCTTATCCCCAAAGCCCTCCCCTACTCTTAACCCTACCCTCAAACACTTTATTCCCACTTTTTGAATATTCTTATGTAAAATAAAGACCTCTCCGTGCTGATGTGCAATGGAAATATAGACTCTCCTGAATTTACTTAATGGATTTGTCTTCATTTGTGAGGAGTTAAAGGACAACTCCGGCGCAAAATGAACCTTTAGTCTAATTACACATTGTTACCTAGTCAACCGTTATCTGAGATTTGTTTTCATGATTGCCGAATGTAAATAGTTTTATCTCTAAAAACAGTTTAGCCTATAACGCTAGTATAATGCTAGTATATAGGGCATAGAGTAATGACAAATAAAAATCGCTTGTTATTACCACTAAAAAGGCTCAAAATAGCCCCACACCAACACGACAGCATAAAAAGAGTCCCTACATTCAAACCGAAGCATTGAGAACTTTGTCAGTGTCCATACAGTTTAATAAGCAGATGTTTTATACACACAGTAAATTTCGCGAATTCAGGAAGAAGCCATCTTGGAAAAATAGTCTCTACCAGTCGATCTACGAACGCCAATCCAAGTGCGCTGGTGAGATGTGAATAAGGTGATAAGGTGAGCGCGAACAGTAGGCTACGTGTACATATTGAAGACATGTAAACGGTTTGTGTTTGTGTTTCTTCTGGAAACAACGGATCATATGAGATTCTGCACAGTTCAGCGCACTTGGATCGGCGTTCGTAGATCGACTGGTAGAGACTATTTTTCAAAGATGGCTTCTTCCTGTATTCGCGAAATTTACTGTGTGTATAAAATATCTTCTTATTAAACTGTGTGGACACTGACAAAGTTCTCAATGCTTCGGTTTGAACGTAGGGACCCTTGTTATGCTGTCGTTTTGGTGTGGGGCTATTTTGAGCCTTGTTAGTGGTAATAACAAGCGATTTTTATTTGTCATTACTCTATGCCCTATATACTAGCATTGAACTAGCGTTATAGGCTAAACTGTTTTTAGAGATAAAACTATTTACATTCGGCAATCATGAAAACAAATCTCAGATAACGGTTGACTAGGTAACAAAATGTAATTAGACCAAAGGTTCATTTTGCGCCGGAGTTGTCCTTTAAATATGACCATAGCTGAGTTTCAGTCACGTGATTATGATGACACGCGAAATTCAGTTGGAGGGCAGAGAGTGAAGAGCAAGGACGAGATGGAGGAAAGTCCGTACTATACTACTTTAACTCTATTACAAGAGAAAGATATAAACAAAAAATCCTTATGTTATGAAGACGACCGATTTTTCAACTGAATTCAGATTTTCCTGCCGTCGAGGCTGTAGATATCAGCAACTACCTCGTCTTACAGACATACTTTGACTTTACAAAATTCGGAAACTGGTACGTTACACAAACATAGCCACTCACCTTTGACAAAGTAATCACTACACACAGGTTTGCAAGCTGTTTTTCCGGAGTTTTTCTGACAATTTCTTGCATTATCCCTCTTATAAACAGCAACTTTTGGTACACAATAAAAATCCTTGTGGCTTGAGCGATTTAAGTAACCATAAACAATGCAAAACATAGGCATTTTGAGTCTGTTATAGTGCTTTCTAAATACAGCAAATCACTTCCTGCCCTCCATTTGCATTTCGTGCCATGACAACGCAGTGGTGTGATGTCATATGAAAACAAGGGCTATTAAGGCCCTAATGTCCATGTGGAGTAATAAGGAAGAACAATTAACAACCTAGGAGACTAACTAGGGAACTAAGGAAAATGGGAACACCAAAACAGGGCATACATGTCACACCAATCTCTTGTCCCATAAGTCATAGTAAAATAATTTATCATTGCAACTTTGTGCTAAAATTACTATTACTTCAAAATGTATTATATTATGTACAATGTTTCTCTTTTCAAGGTCGTATTGCACGTACATACAGTGAGAAGTGTCTGGATATACTGACCGGATTGCTCGCATTGAAACAAGATCACATCACTTCAGGTATGAGAGAAATCTGAGTCACACCTGTGCTTGCTTCTGGGGTTTATATCTTTGTAGTTAATGAGTAAAAGAGATGGTTTACCTAAGAAAAAAAACAAAAAAAAAAGGGAAGTACTGTGTGATTAACACTGTTTGCTGTCCACAAACCTTTTAGCTGGTGCTTTCTCCAGCCTGGATAAAAGCTTTGTTTGCTAACAAACATTATCAGTTCTCCTATCGTACCTCTAATCTGTTGCTTTTCGTCTCTGTTTAGCCGTGATCCAGACGTTCAGGGATTTGGTGTGGTTCTGTCCTCAGAGTACGGCTGCTGTTTGTCAGACCGTTGAGGCCTGTGTTGACAATCCTCAAGATAGTGAGGTGAGATCATTCAGCTGCTTTCTATTTTGATCAGACACAACAAGCCTTATTCTGCTTTTCCTTCACAGTCCCATCCAACTCATCCATAACAAAATGGAAACAATAAAAACGTTTATTATTATTTATTTATTTTATAAATTACAGATTATTTATTTGCGTGGTAATTCACCTTTGGCTAAGCCCCGTCCCCCTTAGTTACTGTTGCTACCTCCGTCAAACTTCATCTGGGCTCTGGTTTGGTATCAACATGGCTTATGCTGAGACAGCTCTTCCTGCTGAAATGTTATCAAACTTTTTATAGACCAATAGAAGTTGGCAAAAGGGGCTGCAATATGCATTCGAAGGCTATATTCAAGACATACAGGTGAAACGCAAGAAACAACAAGGCATCCAAATAGAGGCAAAAGGATAATGTTACCGGTCAGTGTCAAAAAATGAACCACCGCATATCCTAGTTATCGAGACGGAGGCTGGGACTAACAATATCAGCAACACTGTTCATGCAAAGCTGGGTAGGTCTCTATTCACTTCTATAATCGTTATTACAAAGCAAACGGACTACACGAGTATAACGTTGTATATATTAGCAGTATTTATCAACAACCGGTATGAGAACCGAAATCATAACCTAAAACATTATAAAACGGTCTAACTAGTATAACTTCACAGTAAGGTTAGAAGTAAAAAAGATGTGCTTGTTGATCTTTGCGGGGTTTAGCTGACTGAGGACGTCCACACAGTTTAATCCAAAGACGACACTTGTCAGGATTTGACTTCGGTTTTGGCAAGGGAAAAAACGGACACCCCCTCCAACCTCTCTGAGAAACGCGTATCTGTGTTACAAATGCCCCAGGCACAACGTTTAACCATATTTTTGATAAAACTACGACGGTAATAGCCTGCCGAGACCAAAAATATGAGACGCCTGTGTTGAAAGTCAATGGAGCACTGTGAAAAAAGTGTCGGACCTCTGTGGGAGCTCGTTCTTGGCTGCACTGTGATTGGTCAATCTACATTCTAGGGCGTGGCTTAGCCAAAGGCAAATTGTGTGTGTGCTATTTGCGATGCTAGTTTCTGAATTGGTCTACAAATGTATGTCATCCCTGCACAACTCTATTGGTGGAACTCATGTGAGTGACAGGTTATTGTCCTGCCCCCACGCCAGTAAACACGTCATCAGTGCATACTGCAGTATCCCATACAAATGAAGTCCATTTGATTTCATGGCGACTTTGCTCCTGTTTCACAGACAAGGCTTAAGCGAGTGCCAAAATAAAATGCATGTTTGAGTTGATATGAAAGCATATCTTAAAAAAATGTCATTATTTTGTCTCAAGATGCACATCAGTAATGGTTTTTTTAAAGGCACATTTTTAAAAGCTACTGAAATGTCCTAATCCTGGCTTAACCTAAGCCCGGTCTGTGCATATGTCTGACCTATCAGAGAAGATCAAATCCTTCTGTCGTTTCTCACAGGGAAAACAGGCTCTGCTATGGCTTCTGGGAGAGCATGGTGAGCAGATCAGTAGCGCCCCCTATGTTATGGAGGGATACATAGATGGGCTGAAGACAGAGCTGTCCTTGGCGGTGAAGATGGAGCTGCTCAGCGCCTCCGTGAAGATGTTCCTGTGCCGTCCTGCTGAGACGCAAGACATGCTGGGCCGTCTTTTACATTACTGTATTGGTGTGTAAAACCCGTTTACAGATAATTTAGTCAAATAGAAGCACCACTGGACAAAAGCTGTGTTCCTCGAGCTAATAGAGTTGGGGTACTCGAACTCGGACTCGAGTCCAATTTTGAATGAACTCGGACTCACTCATATGAATTTTTACTCGGACTTGACACGGACTCTGACATTTTAGACTCGGAAAAATGTCCGAGTCCAGTCGAGTCCGGGCACTGGAGGACATATTATTCAAAAACGAAGCGAAACTACTTGTGTTGGTTCCGCGTTGAGCATTGTAGCCAATCACAGACATGTTAAGCGCATGAATGCAGTGAGCAAATCAGAGTGGTTATGTTCACTGTGTAAATTATAAAGAGTGATAAATGCATTTAAATGTGGGAGTGAATCCGCTAAATTTTAGTCCTGTGAGTCATGAATTTGCGATGATTGACAGTAACCCAACAACAGTGGTGGAGGAAGTACTGAATCTCGGTACTTAAGTAAAAGTACAAATAACCAGATAAATATTTACTTTAGTAAAAGTAGAAGTAACACAATGACAACCATACTTAAGTAAAAAGTAGAAAAGCACCTGATTTTAAATGTACTTTAAGTATTAAAAGTAAAAGTACTTGCATAACAATTTATTCTCTTAATGTTTTTTTTTCTTCTAATGATTAATAAAACATTTAATTCTAACTCGTTCAACCTAATACTCCTTTAATGATGTTCAATAATTATGGAAAAAATAGTTATCCTTACTATATATTAATAACTATGTTTGGCAGTAAACGCGATTAATTTATGGTGTAATTCTGAACCTCTTGGCTTGCCATAATCCTAACCAAACGTATATTAAACACGGTGCGTTTCCTATGCACATAAAAACAAATTTCCGCGTATAAATTGCACGATAAACATACTGCGTGCGAGACGCATTTAGTGTGACCGGGTTGATATATCTATGGCAACCAGACGTCACTGGTGAGACAAACTTGCAATGAACGGATGGTCAGATTACGTTTTGGCAGGGGAAAAACTGATCAGAAAATGTAATGAAAAAGTAACAGAAGTTGTAGAAATGTAGTGGAGTAAAAAGTATAATAATTGCTGCAAAATGTAACGAAGTAAAAGTAAAAAGTATGCACTATTTATTCTACTTAAGTAAAGTAAAGATACAGGAAAAATGTACTTAAGTAAAGTAACCAAGTATTTGTACTTCGTTACATTCCACCACTGCCCAACAACATGAGAACTGGATAAACATCGCAACATTTTGGCGATTCTGCTGCTTCATGTTTTTGTGGAAACTTGTTTTCAGAATGAAAAAGAAAACCATGAATACTGTTCTCGTTCTAGTTTATGTTTTCAGTCTGAATGATTAATCCCAAGAAACTCTCACTTTATTTTCTAATACTTTTGACACATTTAGCTTCTTGCTTTTTAGATTCATTTGCGATTTGTTTTGTCCCTCCCCAGAGGAAGAGAGCAACATGTGTGTGCGTGACCGGGCTTTGCTGTACTACAGACTTCTTCAGCGTGGAGTTGAAGAGACTAGGAAAGCTGTAACTGGACCCAAATCTGATCCGTCCATGAGCGTTCTCACCGGTCGGCAAGAGGAGCCCATTAGTCTGTGGGCCTCGACCTTCAACACACTGGGTCCGCTGTCTGGACGGGATTTATGCCTTCAAACTGTCATCACATCAGCCTCTGAGAAGCCGTCCAGCAGAGCAGAAGAGGAGCTGTTGCCAGGTAAGCAGACATCATTTTGTGTGATTTTTGTATTGTCTTTTATCAATTAATAATTACGGCCCGATTAAAGACAGTGCGAGGACCCTGAATTGCCCTATTTATTTCAATTATAATCATTTTGAAAATACTGTATATATTTTTGAGGAGGACCTCTTATGGTTCTTTTTTATTGCAGAAAAGCATGTAGAAATCTTACCAAATACACTTTTTTTTTCTTCTTTCTTACAACTTTCTTTATGGTGTCATGTTGCTGTTTGAGCATCCCTCCAGTGAGAGTTATTCTCTATATCAGTAACACTCTTTCTGAACTCCCTGAAACTCCATCTTATAGTCTTGAGTTTTCTTCCGCTTTAAGCGTTTCTGACAGGCTGGGAAAAGGAGCTGCAACAATGACAAATATGGGGATTTTTATTTATTTATTTTTTTACATTCAAGTATGGAAACCTATTCTACTAGAGCCAAAACCCAATCAAGACTTTGTTGGGCATAAAATGGCCTCTTTAATTTAATTTATTTCTTTTTACATCATTTGAATTAATTGTGATTGAATTAAATATAGTTATAGTTTTATAATAAATTGAATAATAATACAACATCATAACTGTTTCGCCCTCATATAACCTTTCTCTGACTAACAGGGAGTAAAGATGAAACCCTCGAAGAGGAGATCAGTCTATCTCTGGGTCCTCTTCTCTCCCATGAAACCTTTGAGAAAATGTGGTTGGACTTGGAGATTCTCCACAGGCAAACTCTGGGTTTCCCTCGACCCAAAACCGCTGCGGATACTTTACAGGCGGCCTTACAGCTGGTGAAGATCCAGACTCTGGCCTTCACGCCGGGCGACACTGTGCCCTGGAAGGCCTACATTTACACCAGGGGCAGTGGGACCCTGATCCTCGCTGAACTGTTGCAGGAAGTCCCAGAGGTGCCTGGCAGCGAAGGAAGCTTAGTGGTATCTGTCAAACAGCAGCCCGGAAACCAACGCACCATTAGAGGTTTTGTAGCGATACTCAAGAGTGTGTTACAGACTCTTCATTTTGATCGATTATGAAAACCATTGAAGTATTTCCAATGGACAATGAATCTTCTTATGGCCTCTCTAAACAAAAACAACAACAACAACAAAACTTGCAATAAAATAGTAGTATGCTGTTGGAATCTACAGACAATATCATTTTAGCACTACATAACATTGGCTTACACACATAAACTAAAACACACATCTCTTTGGAGGTATGAGGAACTTCATTGATCAATATATGTAATATTTTGTGTGTTATTCACAGACTAATCAAACATTATAAATTTGTGTTATTCAATAAAAACATTATAAATTTGTGTTATTCAATTTATTCAATTGAATAAATTGTGTTATTCAATATCCCGCCTGGTCCAAGCCAACAGAAGCTCTACTGTGGCCCATAATTGTAATAATGGTTTTGGGAGCAATGAGAGAGCCATTAGAGAGAAACATAATTTCATAATACATACATAATACAATAAATAATTTCCCATGATATGATATTATTCCGATGCTCCAAGAAACACGATAAAAGGTTAACAAAAAATGTACTTTTGATTAAAATGCTAAATTTGGTTTTACATTGTGGGTGTAAATGAATAGGCTTGGACTTTGTGCTGGTTACCCAATGCACAGGACAATAGTGAGAGAATAAAAATATGATTCTGAAGCTGAAAATACAGAATTATTATGCTCTCACTGACTAGATAGATTTAAAATAATGTTGGCCACTTTTTACTGGTAACACTAAACATTTGACATTATCAGGAGCCACAAATATTCCCCCATTACATTATTATACACTATTATATTATTCAACATTATATATAGCAGTTTAATTTAGTCATGACACTAAAACTCTGAAAAGCAAAATTCTTATTTTTTATATTGGGTGAACTGTACCAAATATATATTGTCACTATCCATATAGCCTATATATTGTTGCATTTTTGTATTGTGATATATTGTGATGCGATATACTGTTACACCCCTAATGTATAATCTACAATTTCCTAAATTTGCTTGGTCTTATTTGAAGTTTTACTAAGAGTAACAGTAGAAGGGCAGTTTTTAAGCATACGTTACATTCTGAAGCACAGAATATATATATATAAAAAAGAACTATGATCAAAATTCCTCCCTATAACAGTCGGCTTCCGGAAGCACTAACTCCATTCTCCATAGGGATTTGGGGTTTTCTCCACAGGGATATTGATTTTAAACAATAAAAACCCACTGGCGTACTGCGAATGATGTAATCGAAACGGTCTCCCTATGCTTTCAAAATACTTAAATTTTTTTATTCAATGATCACTACCGAGACCGTTATAACAAATATAGTTATTAATTAACTTGGTTATTGTTTTTTGATTATCCACTGGTTTCAAGAATCCTTCATATCTCTTTAACTATCTCTTTGAATCTGGTTTCAATAGGTACCAGTCCAGTCCAGTCTTATTTCCAGCCTTTAGTTCAATGGCAGAAGACACTGGGGCTGGATTTGGCAGTGAGGGTTATGTAAAAACATGAATAGATTATTAACTATGCAGAATTTGAGATGGAAATGTTTTATTTTTATCTAAGGATCCAAGATTGTGTGAAGATTTCCAAGTCTTCTTTAAAATAGCATATGAGCAACAACAGAATGTTTGAAAAATTGAAATGAATGATGAATTGCATATAAAAAATTCAAACGGACTCGGTCAACTGCAACTGTAGGTCTATACGGTTATTATTTTAAAGTGTTTAATCTATTTGATTTTGAAACACATGTTAAACACATGGCGACTGCATTGGACAATTGAAAATGTATATCCTTAATGTTTAGGCAAGGGGAATGCCACAGTGTGTCTGCGGTCAGTAGCTTCTGTCGTAAAAGTTGTTATCGTTCGGATTGGGTGGTATTCCACTCCTAAAAATGTTCCCCATTCAGTTCATAAACTGCTATGGCAGACAAAAAGGTATGACTCTCCAGGCAGAGAGGGGTGTGTGAAGGTGTAAAGGGGGTGTGTGAAATATGATCTATTAAATGATGTCAATCAAAACAGCTGTATAAAAATTTATTAAGTGGGCCCACAGGTTAAAATATAACACAAACCATTAAAGTGGGGGATCAAGGACGTGTTAGTAACGTCCTAACAGAAGCAGGACATGTCATGTCCATCAGTCAATTCAGATGGTTGATGGTGGTGGAAATTTTAAACTATATATTAAACTAACCATGTTAGACTAACATCTAAACTTATAGGACATTTGCTGAAATCTGTTTGTCAATTATTCCTGTGCGGGAATTAAGCTAGTTAGTGGAAAAAGTTATTTGGCGAAACACTAGAGACCTTACTAACAAGTGATAGTGTGGAGCATGTTAGGAACACTAGAGACCTTTGAGGAAGACTGAACTCAAAGTGCGTTGGAAGTCAGCAGGAGTTGGGTCTTTTATATAGCAACATGGCAGGGTGAATGGAACTTTTTATCAGAACCTCCTTCAGCAATATGCGGTTCATTCCCAGCAAAAATCTCCCAATCAACCCTCAGTTTAAAGATAGGACCATGACCCCTTGTCATACTGCAAAACGGGTAAAGTATTTCCTTGAAGCTAAGAAATACTCAGCCTAGAGTCCTGATCTAAACCTGACTGAAAACCTCTGGAAAATCCTAGGCAACAACAAAAAAAAATCCACTACAGTTACCAAACTGTGGAAGAGACTTCTGACTACACACGTAAATTGGGCGCTTAGTACAGTGACGATCCACCGACGCCTTATTCCTGACGCCAGCCATTTACATTTATAATTACATTTATTCGTTTAGCTGACGCTTTTATCCAAAGCACCTTACAATTGCTTTATATGTCAGAGGTCGCATGCCTCTGGCGCAACTAGGGGTTAAGTGTCTTTCTCAGGGACACATTGGTGTCTCACAGTGAATTCGAACCTGGGTCTCTCACACCAAAGGCATGCGTCTTATCCACTGCACCATCACCACCCCCCAGTCAAGAGTGAGGGCTTCTCTGGCAATCCTCCTGTACGGAGGCATCCCTGAATGAACGCATGCGCAGACGGAACAATGTAAGGGAGACAAACCCGTAGACGAGACAAGGAGGGAGTTATGTGCATACTTGATCATTGTTAATCTGGAACTCCAAGAAGACGATTCCGCAGACGCCACACAGCGAAAGACCCTGTCCAGATCCTGGTTGATACGTTCGGCCTGACCGTTAGTCTGCAGGTGATATCTAAAGGAAAAATTTACAGTCGCCCCCAGCTGTCGACAGAACTCTGTCAAAAACTTAGACACAAATTGGGGACTCCTGTCAGAGACCATGTTCACCGGGAGGCAAAGAATGCGGAACCTGGTCTAAGACTCCAGTCGCTGTCTCCCTCACTGAAGGCAATTTGGGGAGGGGAACAAAATGAGCTCCCTTCGATAACCTGTACACCACAATGAGGACTACCGTGTTGCCAATTGCAGGAGGTAGGCAGGTAACGAAGTCTAAAGCTATATGTGACCAGGGTTTTGAAGGGAAAGACAGTGGCTGGAGTAGCCCTGCCGGGGGTCGATTGGAGCCCTTGCCCCCAGCACAAGCTGGACAGGCCGACATGAACTGACGAGCGTCCCGCGCCATGAACGGCCACCAAAAGTGGTGGCTCCTGGGTGGCAAGCTAGTTTGGATGAGTGACCCTTCTGAAGTCCTTTAGTTCAGACCGATTCTGGCACAAAAAACAGGCTCTCAGGGCACCCTGCAGGAACCGTGATGTTGCGCAGCACAGTGTGGACTCCATAATAAATCAAAGATAAATCCCCTAAAATATAAATCCCCTAAAATAAATCAAAGACCTCAAAGATCTGCGAAAGTGCGTGGGGCTCACCATTCTTGGCTCCTGGGCGTTTGGAAATGTTAAAGTTAAAACGACCGAAAAAAAACCTGCCCTGCGAGCCTGTTGAGAATTTAGCCGTTCAGCAGTGCAGATGTACTCTAAGTTCTTATGATCGGTCCAAACAATAAAAGGGACCTCCGCACCCTCTAACTAGTGACGCCACTCCTCCAGCGCCAACAGCCAGTAACTCCCTATTCCCAATGTCGTAATTTCGTTCCGAAGGGGTTAAACGTGCACAAAAAATGCACAAGGATGTGTTCTGTCATCCGAAGATAACCTCTGAGACAAAATTGCCCCTGCTCCCACCTCCAACACATCCACCTCCACAACGAACTGATGAGACGGATCGGGAGTAGCAAGGATAGGAGCTCAAAACAAAGCGACTCTTTAAGGTTGTACACGACTCTTTAAGGTTGTGACCAACAGAAACTTCTTCGAGGGGAGGTGAGATCAGTCAGAGGAAGGGCGACCTGACTAAAACCTTGAATGAATCGCCTATAAAAATTGGACAACCCCAAAAATTGCTTGACTGATCTACAACTATTTAGGGTTGGGCCAATCTGCAACTGCCTTTACCTTGGCGGGATCCATTCGGGTGAGAGAACAAATCCCAGGAACGGAACTGACCGTGTGTGAGACTCTCCAGGCAGCACTCGCCTGATGTGCTGGACATGGTCACGCTCATTCTGGGAGAAGATGTAGAAGAGGATGTCATCAAGTTAAACAAATACAAACCAGTCGACCATGTCTCTGAGTACGTCATTGACTCGTGCTTGGAAGACCGCCGGGGAGTTAGAAAGCCCAAAGGGCATGACCAAATATTCAAAGTGCCCCGTCAGGTTGTTAAAGGCGTTCTTCCATTCGTCCCCCTCCCTAATACGAACTAGGTGATTAGCGTTGCTGAGGTCCAACTTAGTAAAATGGTCGCCCCTTGCAAGACTTCGAAGGCCGATGACATCAATGGCAAAGGACAGCGATTCTTCTCCGTGATGCAATTTAACCCCCCTTAATCTTTATAGGGGTGCAGCGATCCATCCTTCTTCCCCACGAATAAGAATTCCACACGGGAGAGGAAGGAGAGGAAGAGGGCCGGATGATGCCAACTATCTGAGAATCATGAATATACTTCTTGTATGTATGTTTTTAACTTTTATCAACTCCAAAAACATTTTTCAAATTGCCAGACATGATCAGAAAGATCAGGCCTTTCCTAACTGAGCATGCAACACAACTTCTCATCCAGGGCCTGGTTATTTCTAAGGTTGATTACTGCAATGCTCTTCTTGCTGGACTTCCATCATGTGCAACTAAACCTCTACAAATGATCCAGAATGTGGGGCCCACACATCACTCCTCTATTCATCTCTCTGCACTGGCAAACACTCACGCCTCGCATCAAGTTCAAGGCATTAACGCTTGCTTACAGATCTACCACAGGCTCAGCTCCCTCCTAATTTCCACTCGTTCCTACGAGTCTACATCCCTACTAGAAGCCTACGATCATTCAATGAGCGATGGCTTGTGGTACAATCACAGAGAGCCACAAAATCACTCTCCAGAACATTTGTATTCATGGTTCCATGCTGGTGGAATGATCTCCCCACCCTCACCAGGAATGCAGAATCCCTGACAACATTCAAAAGACAACTGAAAACTCATCTCTTCTTTGAGTACTTAACCTAAAAAAAAAAATAATAATAATAATAATAAAATGTACTTATCCTTTAATCATCCCTTGTCTGGCTTGTGCTACTCTGAGCAACGCCTGAACGTTGTATTTTGAGCACTTCTTGTGTTGTTTTTGCCTCTTCCAATGACTCGCTTGCTTTAATCCTCATTTGTAAGTCGGTTTGGACAAAATCATCTGCAAAATGACTAAATGTAAATGATTCATTATGTTGCTGTCCATTTAAAATTAAGATACCATTTTATTTGCCTTCTGAAGAAAATACATATTTTAATTACATCAAAACATACATATTTTATATTAATACATATTTTATTTCCAGAAATACACTTATACTGTTGTGGTATGAATTAAAAATAAAAAAAAACTAGAAACAGACTTCTCATTCTCATATAAAGTGTAATAAACACCACTTACATATGTTATACACTCAAATATAAGCTAAACTAAAGCAGAAGTAAACATGCAGAAAAAAAGTGTTTTTTTTAAGGGATGTCTTTCTTTTTTTCTTATTGTGGTTAATTTAGCAAAACTGAAACTGAAGTGTGTCTGTCTTCTATCTTTCAACACACATTTGCAGTAACATAATGTAACAAATAAAACGTATCATATTTATGTGTTAATCTATTCATTTCTAAATTCAGAAAGCCAGTGGATGTAATTATGATTAAAGGAAATCTACATATCAAGAGATAAAAAAAACCGTTTGAAACTTCTTTGATTGACTCACCATTCATATTTCCTATGGTGATGCCAACGGATAAGGAAATGGTTTCATAGCCACAATAACCGGGTTAACATTTAACGACCATCAGTCCTCATGACAGCAGCGCTTGGGCTGGACCATCAGTTGGATAAACGCACAACACACTTCACCGAAGGAAGGAAAGACAACGTTTTGACAACGACGACAAAAGACAAGACAACAGCCTATTAGACAACGAGGTTAGGAAGTGATCTAACTCGTGGACAGAGACATGCGTTTTCTCTAACGTTATAACATATCACTTTAAATGTTTTACTTTTACTGCTGCATAGGCGAGATAAAGGTAAGTGGATTAAATACATTAGTTTGAATTCTCTGTCAAAGCATACACTGCTTAACTGGACAATATTTTGGAAATAGCTGCTTTTTCGGACATTTTAATTGATTTTTTTTTATGAGTGTTGTGGGCAACTCCGAATTAAAAAAAAATCGGTCGTTTTCTTTGTAGATAGTCTAAGAAGAACAAGATAAAAATCAATCATAAATTACAGATTGTTTATAGCCTACTGCTATAATAATAATAATGTGCAACTATAAAATGTAAAAACCATATTTCTAAATATTCATTTTGGTTTGCTTTTAATTTGTAGGCTACATTTCCTAATTATGGTCTGGTTTGACTGTTCCTTTCACCTATAGGCGTAAACAAAACAACTGCCCTAACTTGTTTGCATTGTAAATGGGGTTTTAAAGCAGCGCAATGTTAGTGTCAGTGTGCTCAAGTCAACACACCTGCGACAAAACCAGACGTGCTTTGATTCAGTGCCATTTGTAAAAGTGTAGAGGCGAAAGTTCACCTTTGCTCATATACGAAAACAGGCTAAGTCATATGGTTTAAACTAAGAAAGGCATGTTTCAAAATGCATCAGGCTAAACATGCAGACAAAACACATGATGGCAAATCCCTTTTCTGCTAAGCACAACCTGTTCTCTTTTAGGATTGTTACTTTTGCTTTTAGAACCATTGTAAACTAGGGTTTACAAACTATAAGTCGTTTATACCAACGATGAGTCATTAAAACATAATGTGACATTTCGACGTGTAGCCTATAGTTTAAATGACCTTTCAGCTTACGAGGAGGACAATGAACCAATGAAAACAAGGAAGTAATTATTACAACATCATGGGCTGTACGCTCTCTGAAATGCCCAGGGAAGTTATGTGTGATCAAAGGCGAATGTGACATGCTGTCACTTTTTGCTGAAAAGGGATATTCATTACACAACCATGAATTTTGTAATATTTCTGCTGATTTGCAAAAAAAAAAAAAGCCATAATATTAGCTTAGTTGATTAAATTAAAATATGAATTTTAATTATATATATATATATGTACCCTCTTCTTGCAGCTTCTTGCCCTCTGTTTGACAACATACTAGTTTGAGAAGCACTATTTTGTTCGTCTAAATGACAGTGTTGAACGTGTCAGCTGAATGGTTCATAATCGGACATTAATTATTCAAACTGGGTCATGTGAATAATTGAACAATGCAGCTACTGATTAAAGACAATCAAACATGTTGGAAAAACAGCATTTGGAGCGACAAGTGACACAAGTAAGACTTATGATGTGTTTATTGTTGGTGGTAGAGTATTTAAGTGCACGTGTCTTTAACAGAAGAAAGTGGGTGATGAGATGCTATCTGAAAAAATCTGTCCTGGTTGGAGCTGGTCTTTTAATTTTAACCAGCGTCTACATCTACATGCAGAGAGCAGAATCAGGACAAGTCAAGGTAAGCTTGTGCTAATAACATGATTACTCATCATTTTCTCTCTCTCGTCTCGTGTCATTCCAAACCTGACAAGCAAGCAGTTTGAATGTTCCACCGCAGAAAGAAAATATGTCAAACAGGTTTGAAACAACAAAAAGGTGGATTATCTCTTCCAAGAACTTCACTGAATCTTTACTTAGAAATGGTTGACTCTGTTGTATGTCCCAAATGACGCCCTAGACATTATGCACTTATTTGCACTGTGCAGTGTATGAATTGTATTCGGTTATTCTGTCAATCAACACTGATAGTTCCTCCCCCTCTGTATCACAAGGAAAGCTGTGACAGTTCCCAGCATTTGCATGTAGAATTGTTATCTTTTGATTCACGGAACCTGACACCAGTTATCTTGCCAAGAAAAATCTTTATTCTTCAGCATAGGAGAGAAACTTAAAGGAGTCATGAATTGGCTTTTTAAATTGTATTATATTGTTGTCTGAGGTCAACTTATGACGTTTGCTTGTTTTTTTTTTGCATTCAAAAATATCAAAATGAATAAGTAATAGGCTATTTTGTACCCAAGTTGTGAGCCTACCTGAAAAACGCTCGGTTTTTATGGGCGTCTCGCACTGAAGACTTTAGCTATGTGTGTATGTCTTTACACATTAAGAAATGATTCATTCCAGAATTGCAGATACATTTCAAGCATAAAAAGAAAAAAAGGTTTTTATTTTCATAGAATGCAGTTTAAAGCAGCACTATATCATTTTTTCAACCTTTATAATATTATTATACTGTAGGTTGAAAGACAGGTCTACCATAGCCTGACGTGGTCTTTATCGTTTTTACTGGCACTCTGTAACTTCGGGGATCGGGTAGGAACCCGAGCACAAAAAGAACAAAATTCGACTGCTTTACGGCATGCGTCACTTCCTCCACTTCCTCAAATTCCGACGCGAGAGCCCAACAAGCGTTTTTATTTATTTATTTTTTTACCTCTTTATGTTGTCATGGCTGAAGCAGCAAGTAAAACCAAATGTGAAGTACGTCAGAAACAGAGCGCACGGGCGATCAGTTTAATGTGTTGTGTAGCTTCACCCCTCGCCACATCCTATGTAGACTGCATTGCTTTCTTTTGAGGGCGCTTAAGACACTCAAGTATCCTCATAGAGCCGGGGCGGGCAGCTCGCGCCAGGTCCAGACGTGAAAGTAGTATGATTGCTGAGTTTGGTAGGGGCTACATTCTTGCAAGTAAATAATACATGATTAGACAAACAAAATAATCGGTCAGGAATCAGGATAACTATGTCTGCAGGCTTATAGTCATGTTTGCTACTTATTTTTCTGGTGAAAGTGTCTTGCCTCAGGCTGTAATGCAAATCGATTTTTCAAATTTGCAGATTCATCTATGGTAGCTTGATATTATAATATTGACGACATAGCTATTATCTACCAACAAACATTGAATTGAATTAGCATATCCATTATGTAAAACAGTAGCCAATAGGCTAACTTTTCTATAAAGACACTGGCTTGTAAACGTGAGCTACGCGATCTTTTGACGTTTGAAAAAAATAAAAAAAGCCCATGACGCTATATTCATAAGACATGCTGAAATATACGCCAATGTACCTGGGATGAAGAAATTTCACACGCAACACTGGAGTCTGCCCAAGATGTGAGAACTCCTTCCTTCTGCAGAGTTCGGGGTATCTCTTGTCAACAAATGCACGTGTGTATTCCCTAGTGTAACCATGACAGATTTTACGACAGTAGTAGAAGAGAATACTGTTTCCCAACTGTAGGGGGGCCCTGAGAGCAAAATTTCAAAAATTACAGAATGCTGCTTTAAATTCAACATTTTCAGTATTTGCTGATCTTAAACTTGTAAGATTTAAAATATTAAGACTGGACATCAATGTACAAAAAAAAAGTCAACTCTGTTATAGACAAATTGGGTGGACGATAACAGAGTTGACGAGAACAGAGTTGACAATAACAGATTTGACGATAACAGAGTAGACAATAACAGAGTAGACGATAGCAGAGTTGACGATAACAGAGTAGATGATAACAGAGTAGACGATAACAGAGTAGACGATAGCAGAGTTGACGATAACAGAATATACGTTAACAGAGTTGACAATAACAGATTAGATGATAAGAGAGTTGACGACAACAGAGTTGATGATAACAGAGTAGACGATAACAGAGTAAACAATAACAGAGTTGACAATAACAGAGTAAACAATAACAGAGTAGATGATAAAAGAGTTGACGATAACAGAGTTGACGATACAAGAGTTGACGATAACAGAGTTGATGATAACAGAGTAGATGATAAGAGTATACGATAACAAAATAGACAATAACAGAGTTGCCGATAACAGAGTAGACGAAAACAGAGTTGACGATAAGAGTATACGATAACAGAGTAGACAATAACAGAGTAGATGATAAGAGTTTACGATAACAGAGTAGACAATAACAGAGTTGACGATAACAGATTAGACGATAACAGAGTTGACGACAACAGAGTTGATGATAACAGAGTAGACAATAACAGAGTTGATGATAACAGAGTTGATGATAACAGAGTTGACGATAAGAGTATATGATAACAGAGTAGACAATAACAGAGTTGACGATAACAGAGTGAACGATAACAGAGTAGACGATAACAGAGTAGATGTTAAAAGAGTTGATGATAACAGAGTTGATGATAAAAGAGTTGACGATAACAGAGTTGACAATAACAGAGTAGATGATAAGAGTATACGATAACAGAGTTGACGATAACAGAGTTGACGATAACAGAGTTGACAAAACAGAGTTGACGAAAACAGAGTTGACGAAAACCGAGTTGATGATAACAGAGTTGAAGATAACAGAGTTGACGATAACAGAGTTGACGATAACAGTTTTATGGTTTTTCACCATATTCTAATTTTTTTTTAAAGTGAATGAGAGATTCACTGCAATACCACAATAATAGATTTGACAAATACTTAATCAGCTATTGGTGTACTTCACTGCTTTCCAGAGATCTTTCCCACCAGAGGAAGCGACATCCCTTGGTGCAATTCACATGCTTTTTCCACAAATGCTTTAGAGGGTTTATTTTGTTTTATAAGAGAGTTGACCAGAACGTAGGAACAGACACAAAATCATTTTTTTAAATTAATTTGTTAAATTGCATAGAATATATATTTTCTGTATTACTTGTAATTGTTTATATAACTTAATAGAGTAAACACACACACACACACACACACACACAAATGAAAATTAGACTTAATTGTTTCATGATAATTCAAGTTGAATGTATGAATCAGGAGGCAGAGACAGTCAATAATATGTGGAGTCATTTAGTTAATGTTTCCAATTAAATATTTTTCCTAAATATACATAAAGCTTTATTTTTTAGAGATAGTTTAAAATAGTGTTATTATTCAAAACTGATTCAAAAAAGTTTTATTTATTTATTTATGTTTTTTTTTTTTTATATAAAAGAAAATTTATCTGGAGACTCGAAATGTACCCCCAATTCTAGAATGACTCGTATACATTTGTGGTACGTTTGCATCAGTTGAAACATTGCTTTCCTTGTAAAGAACATGCCAACTGAAGTATCATCATTAGTGGAGCATCTCTGAGTGCTCACACTATTTAGACTGGCATAGAATAATGCACATGTGATGTTCGGGAATTGAGACACACTGTGGCACACCACAAGTACTTGCAGTTCAGTTTCATTGCAATGCTATCCAGACTCATTTCCTGTTCATTTGTGGCATAGTCTACTTTTTTTTCTTCCCTCACAACAAAATGTTTCCTAAAAGTTTTGTACAAGCACATTTTTTACTTTAATAAAATATCTTCTTTTGTGTTCAACAGAAGAAAGAAACTCATACAGGTTTGGGACAACTTCAGGGAGATTAAATGATGACAGAGTTTTAATTTTTGGGTGAACTCTCACTTAAAGTGTGACACCTAAAAAGTGTGTAGCAGCTCATAATGTAAGAACAGCACCTAATAAAAACGGCACATAGTGTAATAAGTGTTGCATTATTATTGTACTAAAATGTTCATAATGTAATGATTTCATCAAAACATAATGAAATCGTGAGCTCATAATGTAATAAAAAATTGTAAATTGTGAGAGATTTATTACATTAACTGTAATATTTGCATTGTAACAGCTACATATAAAATATTAGTATTCCCTTAGTATCTAAATCCAGTCCTAAACCACCTGCAAAATGTAACAGATTTAAATATTCAAATATTATCATAATCCAGTTTTATCCTGCATACAAAATCCACCAGATTACTAGTAATAGTAGTACATTAATGGTGCAGAAGTTCTGATTTTATTTTTCTTTCTTTTTTACATCAAAAAATCAAAGAGGTGTGTTAACTATTTATAACCACTCTACATGATTGTTTGTTGTACTGTATTTTTCAATTTGCCCTCTGATTTACATTCATTCAGGCTTTGTTTTGCTCTAACTTATGTTAAAGTGAAGAAATGTTTGCTTTATTCGTGCTCTATGCTGCCGTTGGCTGAAGCAGATAACATGTTTTATCACACACACATTCTGTTACGAACTGCTCCGAGACTTGGAGATGAAGATCCAAATGCAGCTTTATTTAAGATTAGTCATACAGGCAGGGTCGAGAATTAGCAGACAGGACAATGGAGAATACACAGTGGGAATCCGGGAAACAGGCAGAGGTCAGGGCAGGCCGCAGTAATCAAAATCCAAGAACAATCCAACGTCAAAAACCAGAAAACAAAGACGGAAAACGCTCAGAAATGCAGTGTAACACTTAAACAAGACTTCGCAAACACTGAATGTGAACACAAGGTATATATAGACACACTAACAGGATGAGACACAGGTGAATGCAATCAGTGAATGAGGAACAGGTGAATGTGATCAGTGATGAGTCCGGGCAGTGAGTTCTGGGAAATGTAGTTGTGAGGGAAACATGAACATCTGGTGTGGAGTGCCCTCTGGTGACTCTCAAGGGCACTCCACCTGGTGACCGTTACACATACACACTGTGGGGTTTTCTTAACAACATTTTTACACAGGAATGGCATTTAACACTGTTTCTCATTTAACAGTATGTATACATGATGTATACAAGAAGTAGTAGAAGTAATAATACTTATATCTGGTAGATTTTGTAGGCAGGTTATACAAATACTTTATGTTTAATAAAAATATAATAATAATAATAATTGCATGAATATTTAAATCTGTTGCATTTCACAGGTAGTTTAAAACTGGATTGAGATGTTTTTACCGTAAGGGAATAGCAATATTTTTTATGTTTTAAAGCTGTTACAAGCCTATAAAATAGTTATTACATTTTGAGAAAATTATTACATTATGAACATTTTATTACAATTAAAATGTAATAGGCTACTTATTATGTGCCATTATTACATTATGAGTTGCTACACTGTGATTTACCCTTGAGGGATGATTTATTTGAGGATTTCTTAAACACTTCCTTTAGGAAAGCGTTAAGTGATTCCTGACAGAGACTCAGGATATGTCAAATGTCTGTTGTTGCCATGCACACGTTATTTGTTGACACAGATAGACATAAATTCAACATCAAGACATAACATGGATAACAAAATCAAAAAGGAAAACTACAAACAGTCATGAATATAAAATAATATAAATATTTATAAATAGAATATAAATATAAAAGTGACGGACCAGACGAGATGGATACTCAAAGAAAGAATATGAATTAATTTACTCACCCTATGGGTCTGTCATTTCTGACCGAAGACCACGAGTGTGACTTTTTTTTTTACGACCACTTAGCATGCTCGGATCATGACCTCAATTTTTTTTTTTATTCACATACCAAATGCCAAAAAAGTCACCAAGTATCATAACCTTCCGATGAAGCTGTGATTTTTGATAATTCAAAACAGAAAACTATTCGGTCAGAAGTGACCGAGGACCATCAGAGGTTTAAGGGGCTTTATGCAATACATTTTTTTTTTTTTTTTTTTTGGAGATTACCTAAGCGAAAAAAAAAAATAGACACTTAAGGAACATTCTAGGGGTTTATGATGTTTCACTCATAAAAATTATTTTCTGCAACACCCTAAAGTTTAAGGGAAACATACTGTAAGTGTGATCTTAAGGGAAAATCACACTTAAAGGAGTAGTTCACTTAAAAAAAAAAAAAAAAAAACTTTTGCTGATAGTGTACTCACCCCCATGTCATCCAAGATGTCCAAGTCTTTCTTTCTTCAGTCAAAAAGAAATTAAGTTTTTTGACGAAAACATTCCAGGATTTTCTCAATATAATGGACTTCATTGGGAACCAAACGGTTCAAGGTCCAAATGAGTGTTTCATTGCAGCTTCAAAGGGCTTATGATTCGAAAAGATTTGTTCTTTTTGATGAACAAGTTTGAACAGTAGACGAACGCTCATCACAGAACAGAGCAAGGCGAGCATTTGTGCTTATAAAACTTAAACTTTTTTATTTATTTTTTAAATGACCGATCGTTTCGCTAGATAAGACCCTTATTCATTGTCTGGTGTCGTTTAAAGCCCTTTGAAGCTGCAATGAAACTCTCATTTGGATCTTGAACCATTTGGTTCTCAATGAAGTCCATTATATGGAGAAAATCCTGGAATGTTTTCATCAAAAACCATAATTTATTTTCGACTAAAGAAAGAATGACATGGACATCTTGGATGACATGGGGCTGAGTACATTATCAGCAAAAGTTTTTTTTTTAAAAAAGTGAACTACTCCTTTAAGGTGCTTTAAACAACCAGGCACTGGGCCTGGGTCTGTTTATACAAAACTGTTTTCAATTAAAAACGGAAAACTTTGGCCACTCATTTACATGACAAGTTTTGAAAACAGGTTTCCAAGTGCAATTTTTTTTAGTCTTAAGTCTCTGTGTAAACCACAAAAACATGAATTTGTGAACACGGTGATGTCATGCACAAGTGTTCAGTCTATAGCACGTAGTTTATCACCATCTACTGGCCTGGCATGAATAATACAGCATTTTTTTTGGATCCCTTTGAACGGGAACCCTTTTGACAATGTTGTCGTCTGTACGCGAAAAGCACAATGGAAAAACATTTCTGTTTATAGTACATTGTTGTCATGTAAACGCCCTTAAACTGCCTTTCCACTGCACACGACAAATAATAGCCAATTGATTCTTCCTATTGAACTGTTGTATAATATGTGTTGTATCCTTACTACAACACTTTATATTGGATTGAAATTTTTTGCCGTTTTTGTGGAAACATCTTTTGTTTCCAATCGGCACGACACCACAATGTGTGACCCCCTATTGCCGATCTGTTGTGAAGTGTGAGAAGAACAACAGTCATGTAGTGTGCCCCCACCTAAAGCTGTGTTCACACTGCCAGTGACTTTGTTGCTGCATGTCGCCAGTGAGGGCGCTAGTGGACGTTTACACCACTGTTGTTTAGTAAAGTTAAGGAATGGCATTCACCGATCTTAGTCCATGTTGTTGACACCGAATAAGTTTTCTTGCAGCTAAGAACAAACATTTTGGAGGGAAAAGACTAGAAATGGAATCAGTACATAAAATGCTTAAAGGGATAGTTCACTTTGAAAATTAATTTTTGTTATGTTTTAGCTTACCTCAAGGGCATCCAAGATGTAGGTGTCTTTGTTTCCACAGTATTTTCAATTTTGACATTTTTCAGTCAAACCGTTGTTGTCTATCAGTCATACACTGGAGACTAAGGGGGTCGACCAAAAAGCATGCACAGAGAAGTCAAAATTAAACACGATTTAATGACTCCTAAGTCACGAAACGAGCGGTTTGTGTGAGAAAACGAACAGTATTTATAACGTTTTTACCTCTTGTAATCATAGCCATGACAAAATGATCTGACGGCACGGGCGCTTCGGTCTGCGCATGCGCCGGAAGTGATCGCTTGCGCGCCGACGTCACTCTTTGTTTATACAGAGATTTTGGAAGTTTGACCTTTCACTAAACATATTTAGATATACGGGAAACCGCAATGGAAGACGATTTCGGTATATCTACATATGTTTAGTAAAAGGTAAAACTTCAGAAATCTCCGTGTAAATATTGAGTGATGTCACACGCAAGCGATCATTTCTGGCGTAACATTGAACTGATTCATTTCGGTTCATTTGGACATTGCACAACTGATTCAGATCACTTGGACGTCACTGTGATTACACGAGGTAAAAACGATATAAATACTGTTCGTTTTCTCACAAAAACTGCTCGTTTCGTGTCTTAGGCCATCAACGTGTACTTACATTTACGAGTCATTAAATCATGTTTAAGTTTGATTCTCTGTGCATGCTTTTTGGTGGACCCCCTTAGCCTCCAGTGTATGACTGATAGACAACAGCAATTTGACTGAAACAAAGACACCTACTTCTTGGATGCCCTTGAGGTAAGCTAAAACATATTAAAAATTAATTTCAAAGTGAACTATCCCTTTAATATTAGCGATGAACAAGAAACGGTGAGTGCCATCGCGGCTGGAAATCGTGTCGTTGGAAATTTTCAGCCCTCCATTGAAATGAATGGGATCATGTCACGGCTGCGTGCCGCTGGCAGTGTGAATGAGGCTTAACACTAACCCCCCTGTAGGATCGTGTTTGTAGGTGATGTTGATGTAATATGATGAACTAGACCTGTACATTTTATGATTTATGTATTATTATTATTTTTTTCTACAGGATTCAGTGAACTGGATTTGGGATAGAGAGACTTGGGTTGAAGATCTCCAGAGCCATTACCTGCATTTTAATGTTTCCATTAAAGTTCTGGCAGGAGACCTCCAGCAGTCCAAGAGTGAGTTCATCTACTCAAAACTTGCAGAGAATTTACCGGTGGAAGTTTTCAATACAGCACACCCCTTTCCTGATAAAACAAAGCTTTCATTTCTAGCAGAGCTGCCACAGGATGCAGTGTTGCAGATACAGTCATGCAATCTGTGTGCGGAATGGAGCTTGAAAAGTTATTTTAAGAACTGGTGAAGCAAACAAAGACATCCGCCCAGCTCACATGTACTGTAAATTAATCATCAGTTTAAAATTATTGCAGATGTTTTGTGTGAATGGTCACCACAAGCTGCACTTATGCACTTGTTGTACATAAATATGTTGATTATTTTACAAGTAATTTAGTTAAAGAACTACATCGAATTAAATTATGGACATAATCTTCAATTGCACTTCCTTTAGTGATTTTCAAGCATTTTCTTCGAAATCTGTTGTTTCTAAACAAAACTAGCTATTTCTTTGAGAATATATTCTCAAATACCAGATTAAATACACTGCCGTTCAAACCAAATTCTAACTTCTAACTTTCATGGCCCCCAAAATATTATGTTGTATGAACAGTCAATATATCAAAAGAAAGAACAGAGCATCTTCTATTTTAATGAACTCTTGAATGTGGGTAAGTTTCATTAAAAAAAGCAAACTTTAAAAAAAAAAAGAAGTTGAGAAAATCACATTGTCCGGATCGGATTGAGAACGATGATCAAAACACAGATGGAGTAGATCGAGTCCATCAACAATTCCCCAAAGCTTTACAGTCCTAGAACTCGTCCTGGGTCGACATTTCATTCAGTAAAGTTCAGCAGTTTTGATTTATATGCTGTTGAATATTTGGTACACCTGGTATTAAGATGCGTTTCGGTCGTGGACGACACTAAATACAGGTGTAAACGGGGCTACAAGTACCACTTTGGACCACTTCATACACACTTTCGTAGTGTAAACGCTCGTGTGGACGAATACGTTCAAACAGCCACATAAGACCGTCTACTCTCCACATACTGACCTAATGAGTAACATTATGTGAAGAGCTCTAGCCAGACGGGATTCAAACTTTGTCGGCTGACTCAAGTTTGGTTTAAAGATGAAAAATGTACCAAGCACAATGTTCTCTTACCATTCCTGATTTATAACACACTCACAGCGTTTGGCTGCTGTTCTCCGTGTGTTTTTCCGTCGTCTCCGGTCGCGTTCATATGTTAAAGGGAAAGTTCACCCAAAAATGTTGTTCCAACCCCGTAAGACCTTCGTTCATCTTCGGAACACGAATTAAGATATTTTTGATGAAATCTGAGAGCCGGATCACTCCTGCATACTAGTCCATAGGCTTCTTGAGGAATTGAAAGTTGCCGGCCTCGAAAAGTTATTAAAGACTAGGGTTGGGTATCGTTTGAATTTGAACGATTCTGATTCCGATTCCGATTCCTTGTTTCGATTCCGGTTCCTAACGATTCTCGATTCCGATTCTTTTAAAGGGTTAGTTCACCCAAAAATGAAAATTAAGTCATTAATTACTCACCCCCATGCTGTACCAACCCCGTAAGACCTTCGTTCGTCTTCGGAACACAAATGAAGATATTTTTGATTAAATTTGAGAGCTGTATAACTACCACATTGGCTCCTAAGGGACTGCCTCTTGACGGCCCAGAAAGTCAATGAAGAAAATGTTTAAATATCCCAAGTGACTACCGTGGCTCAACTATATGTTTATCAAGCGACGCGAATACTTTTTGTGCGAAAAAACAAACAAAAAATAACGAGTTTATTCGACTATTTCTTTTCTTCCTTGTAGGCCAGAAACGAGATTTCCTTAGATTTCCACGACGCATGCGCGAGAACTGCGATCTGCTTACACTACTTCAGATCGCAATTCTTGCGCATGCGTCGTGGAAATCTTGTATTTTTTGTTTTGTTTTTTGTTTGTTTTAATATTTAAACATTTTCTTCATTGACTTTCTGGGCCGTCAAGAGGCAGTCCCTTATGCCGAGTTCAGACTGCATGATTTTAGCCACGATTTTGGCTCGCCGACAGGTTTTGAGAAATCGCCGACAAATGCCCGAAATCACAGGCAAATCGGCGCTCGTTCACGCGAGTGACAATCACGCAGTGTGAATGAACAAAGACGCGAACTGAGAGAATCACCGACGAGTCGCCGACGCCCGTGAGATATTTGGCATGCTAAATATCTGGACCTGTCGGCGATTCAAAATCCTGCTGTGTGAAAAGTGTTTTGACTGAAAACTACATCGGCGATCACCGGCAGCCAGTGAGAGAGCAAGATACAGAGCAGCAGGGAGTTCGGGGAGGAGTTATAGATCACATATCAACATGATATGGCATTGTTTCAACAAAAAAAGCTTCTTCTCGGTCTATTTGGACACAATAAATGGAAGAAAAATTAGTAGAAATTTGGCAGGAGCACTCGTGTCTGTTTCACCAGCTGTACCACAACCGGGTCGAAAAAAAAAGTCTCACGTGAGAGCTCCGGTCTTGCACGTGTGGTGTCGCGCGTTGTTTCCTTTTCATATCTCACGCGTGTTTGTTGTGAAATGTAGTTTGCGTGCAGCGTGCTAGACAGAGTCTGTCGGCGATTTTTCTAAAGTCATGCAGTGTGAAACCTTCTGTCACCGATCCATCGTCCAGTGTGAACACAGCAGCGACTGAATGCTGGCCAAGATAGTCATGCAGTGTGAAAAGAGCAGCGACCTGACTACTTTGAAAATCGTGCAGTCTGAAAGAGCCATTAGGAGCCAATGTGGTAGTTATACAGCTCTCAAATTTAATCAAAAATATCTTCATTTGTGTTCCGAAGACGAACGAAGGTCTTACGAGGTTGGTACAGCATGGGGGTGAGTAATTAATGACTTAATTTTCATTTTTGGGTGAACTAACCCTTTAAGAGGCAGGGTCAAAAAAGTTTAGCTAACCTTGCTAACCAACAGTCTTTCTGAAGGAAATACTCCTTCTGTCACAAATTTTGCATTTTCCCGAGATTTCGTTATTTTTTTAGAAAAGTGAAGCCACACTTTGGACCGCCGACGTAAGCTACTCATGTTCAACTCGCGCGGTTATGCCAACACTTCCGGTAGACGCTTCTTCGTTGGTGTTGTTCAGCGGTTTCTTTTTCCGCTCGGCAGACTGTGAATATCGAAACTAGGAATCGAAATTTTAACTTTTGAACGATTCCGGGAAAAACGAAAAGTTAGTCCCGGTTCCAATCGATACTCGATTCTCGATACCCAACCCTATTAAAGACATTGTTAAAATAGTCCAAGTGACAACAGTGGCTCAATCTTAACTTTATCAAGCGACGAGAATACATTTTGTGCGCAAAAACAAACTACAACTTTAAATAACAACTGAAGTATCTCTTTGCGCCTCTAGTCAGTTAAAATAGTGTAATTGCGTAGAGCTACCTCACACGTAGGCTCACTATTGGCAGATGCTGGTCATGTGTGTGATGCGTGTGACGTACAACAACAGATCATACACTGTTAAACTAGTAACCTGACTCGAGGCCAAGAGAGAAGGAAATGAATATTTGAAATAAAGTCATTATTTTGGGGTTTTTTGCGCAAAAAAAGGGTTCTCGTTGTTTGATAAACTTAAGATTGAGCCACTGAAGTCACTTGGACTATTTTAACGATGTCTTTAATAACTTTTCGAGGCCAGCAGCTCTCAGATTTCATCAAAACATATCTTAATACGTGTTCCGAAGATGAACGAAGGTCTTACGGGGTTGGAACAACATGAGGGTGAGTAATTACTGACAGAATTTTCATTTTTGGGTGAACTGTCCCTTTAACTGCACAACTTTATTTGTCCCATTAGATTGAAAGATTAATACATAAATATTGCTGTAAAATTCCATCAATGGTTGGGAAAGATTTAAGACTTTGTGAACTTAATGAATCCCAGTAAACCAAATCCCTGTGGTTTCATCCTTTTTCAGAGTACCTAACGGTGGGCCTCTCGTCTGTGAAGAGGAAAAAGGGCAGTTATCTTCAGGACACTCTTCGGTCAATCTTCACCGAGTCCTCGGAGGAAGAGCTGGATCAAATGGTCGTGGTTGTCCTTCTCGCTGACTTTGATGTGAGCTGGATCCAGGAGACCTCACAGAAAATCACAGATGAATTCCACCTGCATCTGTCGAAGGGTCGACTGCTTGTTATCCACGTCAACGAAGAGAACTATCCACCCCTTACAGGACTGAAGAGGAACTTCAACGACGCTCCTGACCGCGTGTCCTTCCGTTCGAAGCAAAACGTGGACTACTCCTATTTGCTCCATTTTAGCAGTAACCTCTCCCAATACTATCTCATGCTGGAGGATGACGTGAGCTGCTCGAAGAACTTTCTCTCCAGTATGCGTGAGCACATCAATTCGATGAGCAACTCAAAGTGGGTCACGCTGGAATTCTCCAAGTTGGGCTACATCGGAAAACTCTACCAGTCCAAAGATCTGCCCATTCTGGGGCGTTTCCTTTATAATTTCTACCAAGAGATGCCCTGCGACTTCCTGCTGTCGCATTTTCACAAATTGTTGATGCAGGATAAAGTCATTCGTTTCCGCCCATCTCTGTTTCAGCACATGGGCACTTACTCGTCATTTAGGGGGACATTCAATCACCTGAAGGATGAGGACTTCGTCGAAGAAGTTGCTGATAACCCTCCAGCAGACATTCGCACGAACATCGAGACTTTTGAGACCAATACAGCCGAAAAGGCTTACAGTCAAGATGCAGAGTATTTCTGGGGCATGTCCCCTATTGGCTTAGAAAGCTACTTTTTAGTGGTCTTTCATGAACCGGTTCTTATCTCCCGTGTCCAAGTACAAACAGGATTGGATGGAAAAGATCAGCTGGTCTCTGCTGATGTGGAACTTGGGAAAACTTTGGTGAAAACGGAGACTGCGGTGGATTGTTCGGGATTTCAAGCACTAGGTTATCTTCAGAACGGACAGTTTAATGAGCCCGATGTCCAGAAACTTGTGCCCGCAACCGTGTCATGTTTACGAATTCGAGTCACAGCACCCCAATCGAACTGGGTTATCATAAATAGGATCCAGGTCTGGACTGTTAAAGCTGAAAGAAACACAAGAGAAGCGGTTTCTCAGGCTGTTCTGCGGCAGAAATGAATTCTTTATCATCGCAGACGTAGATTTGAAGCCTTAAAATCTGTGAGGATCAGGGATATTATTATAACTTAAACTAAAAACATTTATAAAAAACAAACAAACTGTTAACTGGAAAAAAAAAATCCAGCTAGTTGCCAACATTTCTCATTTTCCTTTAGTAACTTGATTTACAAAAAAAAAAAAAAAGTTAAATTAAAATTGAGATGAAAACAACAAAATTACCAAAACCTTACCTGAAATGAAAACATAAAATATAAACATAAAATACAATTCAAAATATTAGTAAAAACTATAATAATTGTCTTGATACAGCATAAAGTAATTTAATTAATCTGTATTTAGATTTTTGGTGAAAAGTTAAAATTTTGAGGATATTCAAACTTTCAGAAAATATATGTTGTATTAAGTTTATTTTTCTTATCCCGGTCTAAAATATTTTGTTAAATACGTTTATTTTATGAACTTAGTTTTGATGTGAAATTAACTTTTCTTAAAACAAATGAAACAAAAAAAGAGAGACTCTTTTTATAACTTTTTTCAAGGTTTCCCAAGATAATACACATTCATTTTTCATGCAAATTATGTTAGTATAACAGAAGTTTAATTAATTGAACGAAGAACTTAGTATTTTCTATGAAGAATTCAGACGAGAGAAGAATTTAGCCTCAGGTCAATCTGCTGCCTTAAATGTAAGTTACAAATTGTTTCAAACATTTTAAAAGATAAAAGTGAAAAAAATAAAAATAAATAAATAAATAATCATCTCCTCTCCATCTCCATATCAAAATATGAAATATGAAGGCATGGTTATGTGGTTGAGTGATGAAAGAGGATACTAAGAAGTAAAGAACAGTTTACAGTCAAAATATTTACATTTACAGGCCTTTTTTTAAAAGTGAATGTCTGTTAGGAATATACTGCCCCCTAGGTGTAGTAGCCTTGACATACATTTTGAATTACAATTTTGTAATTTCATGGCTTTAAGCACTAGTTAGGAGGAAGTGCAGATACTGTACACACACACACACACACATTGGATTTCCATGTTTTATGGGGATCTTCCATAGAGACACACGCACGCACACACACATTTTAAACTAACTTAATTTTGTTCAGTATTTGGTGAAAGGACTCGTAGATCTAGATTTTATATATTTGTATACTTTTTACCAAAGTGATATTTTGTGTTGTTGCATTCATCATGTTTCTGACAATCACATCAGGTTGTGTGATTTATCAAACTAAGGGTGTATTCACACCAGGAAAGTCCGATAGTTCACTTGCTTTGGTCCGGACCAAATAAATTATTATTATTATTTTTTTTTTGGTACGGTTCGCTTTCACACTGCTCTTTTTGCAAGTGAACCAAAATTTGTAAACCAAACCACACGTGTGCTAAGGTCGTCCATTCATTGGACAAGGATTCTCAAGGGAAATCAGGAAGTGCAAAAAAGGCTCAGCATGGAGATATTTCCATATATTTCATACTGCAATATTTGTTCTTTTACTAATTTTGTGTTAATTCTGTACAAACGCAATATGAAGAAACTAATGAGTATCATATGATACAATGTCATCTATACGAAGTTGTAATTCGGATTTTGAGAAGACGACGAGTGTAACGTTTGAGTGGCTCTATCCACAAGTTTCCTACGCCCCATGAGGCCTTGCGTCAAAAGTGGGCGCGACTTCCGGTTGGAAGTAAACAAAGCACGATTTGACATGCTTGACACTCAATCATTCAACAGTTGACAGTCATTCAAGTTATAGCGATCCAAACTAGCTAACGATGTGGGAACACAACCTCAACGAAATTCAAAAGGGTGAAAAAACAGTACCTTTACCTCCGCAGTAGTTGATTGGGAGTATTATAATAACATTATTAATAATCAATACTCATCAAGGCATGGTGACAGACAGTTGTGCGAGCTGACAAACAATTAAAATAAAAAATACACACTTAGTCATTGTGCTTTGGAGTTTATTCAAAATGATAAATGAATGTGCTACTTGAATACATTAACTGGCACATTTGGTATTCTGTCAACACAGGCTTTGATCCTGAGTTTAGGTGTAACATCAGTAGCGAACAGCCAAACACATGCTGATAGAGTTTATAGAATATTAAGAATTTAAACAAATGTACACAGGAAGATTCGTCGTCTTTTGGGAGGTGATGGAAACTACAGTCGTTGGCAGGATCACTCTGATTTCGTTTTCGGCTTATGTTCAAAACAATCACGTTTAAGCCACTAAATTAGTTTAGTCCAGTTATACATACAACCGCGAACAGCACATGTTGTCCCTGAGCTCCGTAACGACATCTCTCATAAAGATTTGCATCTTTAAATAGTAAAATAATTCTCCGAAAAACAGCTAGCCTCTTCGCTAACTAACACACAAAATACCATTGGAATGCTACTTCCGCCACGTCACCGGAAGTTTCACCCACTTTATTTTTTACAGGAGCACCCCTCGGAAACTTGTGGATAAACGCGGGGAAATACGACAACTCTCGTCTCTCGTGCATCTTTTCATTCGACCATCTACTGTTTTTTTTTTTTTTATCTCTGGGCAACATCTCAACTTTGCGTTACAAGTGGCACTGCACAGAAGACGGCCGGTATAAAGTTTTCATTCATAGAGAGGGGCTATGTTCACTCATTCAAATAATGAGATTCTTATTGTGTACTAACAAGTGCTGTCAATGTTAACGCTTGCGATTAAGTTTGTCCAGTTTAACGTAAATTAACGCATCATCATCCTTGTATTGTAACTATCCTTACATTAATAATAACAATAATTCATTACATTTATATATAGAATTTTTCTCGGCACTCGCTTTAAGGGGGAAACTCGTCAACCACCACCAAAAGGCGGTGAACTGCAAATGCTTTATGAACTGCAAATGATTTTTTTTTTTTGCATCTTTGCGCGATTAGACATTCACACACGACGCGCAGAAAGACGCGCAATATTCTCTTTCGACGCAGTGCTTTCTTGCAATTGGGTCGGTTCATGTTCACACCGTAAACGAACCGTACCAGAGTTCGTTTGGAACCGTACCGAGACCACCTCTTCAGCTGGGTCTCGGTTCGGTTGTTTGGTCCGCACCCGAGTTCGATTGCTGTATTCACACCTGCCCAAAAGGTCCACACCAAGGTGGCAAACGAACTAGAGTTCGATTCAATCGAACCAAACAAGGCAGGTGTGAATACACCCTAAGTCTTAAAAACAGGATAGCCTAATACTCGCTGACTACTGTATGTTTTCTCCGCCTCAGGGATGATAGTAAGAAAGAACTTCTGTATATTTACTATCTGTTTCATATGTTTTGCTCTATGAATATAATTGTTCTTTTTTGTGTTTGTTTGTTTGACTATTGCCTATTTGACAGCCAATTAAACATGTTTCATGGGTGTGGAGGCAGGATAATGTACATTATTTTTGTCATTATTGCAAAAAAAAAAAAAAAACACTTTAGGGTGGTACTGCACTTTGCATTATGGGTCTAATTTGAAATAATGAACTGATAACTGTATGAGTTGTGTTTATGTGTGAGTGGTCTTTAAAGGGACATTATGCAGTTCCCTTTCAAGGGAACTTCGAGCTGCGTTGTCAAACGCGATGGGAACGCTCTGCGTGATTGCGTCGTGAAGCATCAGTCCAATGAGAGAGTAGGACGTCAGGTGACGTCATCGACCAGGAAACTATAAAGCACCCTTGAGATCAGACCGCGACACAGCTTCTGTAGCCTTCAGAAAGCGATGTCTGTACTCTGTCCTTGTCTATTTATTGTCAAAGCCAAGAAAAGAAATATATATCACTATCTATATTTATGGCAAGCAAGATTATGGTTCCCTGCCCTCGTTACATCAAGGGTGGGGACACACATCAGCTATTTGTTTGGGAGTGGAGCATGCCAGCAGTCAGTTCTCGAGGGAGCTGATTGTGGGCATTGCGAGAAGCTGTCCGCGAGGACGCTCCGCTCCCGCCGGGCGTTCTCCGAGGAGGACGGTTCGGTTCGCGTTCCCCGCGCGGGTCTCTCTGTTGCCGAGGCACGGAGACGACTCGCATTTCGGGGTTCGCAAACGGATCTGACAGCGGGGGTTGGGACGAGCTCAGCTCTATCTCAGCTTTCACATGCCAGATCTGGACTGCGATTTCCAGTTCCGAGGAATTGGTATCGTTAGTGTTTTGTTTTAAAAAGAAACCGTACAAACAAATAAAAATGTTAGAGAAAGGCAGATGTTTGACTTTTAAATGAATGAATAAATAAGTCAGCTCATATGCTGAATAAAGAGGAGCTTTTAAAAGGAGGTTTTATTTATGCTTTTGCCAGTTAAAATTTTACTGGCTAGCTGAACATTATGAGATTGAAAAGAGTTTTTAGATTAAATTTATCTTAAAAACTAGAAAACTCTGTTTCTCAGCCTCCTCGTCTGGGTTTATATTTTATGTGTTTAATCCCCATAGCAATGTTTGGGTATTTAAGTGCCTCGGGTTAAGAGACGCTTGCAAGCTTATTTCTCTCTCCCGAGTCGGTCTCATCGTTTTTAACCCCGACGTTACCCACCAGCCATCATAAATAATGAATAAATTTTAATTAGGCAGCCCTGGTGGGTATGGAATGTGTGTGAGGAGCGACTCTCTGAGGAGGGTCGCAGCGCTGCCAGTTCGGTTGTTCCCGCTGGTGGCCACAGAATTATATGTACATATATGTTTTTTCCGATATAAAGACAATGGGAAAATAAAAATATGTCTGTTCTTCTGGACGCTCCGCTTTCAAGAAAACTATGAAATAATCCATTCAGCGGTGTTCCAGAGGTTTCTTCCTCACCAATGTTCCTGAGACTGCTGCACGAGAGCAGTCTGGTGCAAACAGAACAGTCTATAGCCAGTTAGAGAAATGCAAGATCTGAGGAATGTTTTATCTCTAAAAAAGCTTGGACAAAGGAGAAGCCCTGACGCTGAGGCGGTCAGGCTTCTAAGGGTGGTCCCCTCTGGGGTAGGGACGGTTTTGAGAAATCGTTTCTCCTCAGTGCCCTTTGGGGCGCGACTCTCTGAGGAGGGTCGCAGCACTGACGGTTCGGTTTCCCTGCTGGTTCGCCGTTTCAGGGCACCAAGGTCTCAGTTAGGGATGGAACCGTATGAAAATTTCATATCACGATTATAGTGTCCAAAATAATCGTGATTATCAATATTATCACGGTTTTGTTAATTTATAAAAGTGCTCAAAAAGAACTGATGCTCACACTGAAAACATTTCAACAAGTTTTATAATTGAAAATCAACAAACAACAAATAAAACAAGCCTCTCTATGCAGTTTTTAGGCAAGATTCTATTCTATGGCATTTGCTTCTTTATAATGCCCGTCGTCAATAGCAACACATTATTACACAGCGCACATCTATATCACAACGGACGCGCGCTCTTGTTTCATTCAAATACAACTTGCCGTCTTGCGTCTCCGGTTTTTGATTGTATTGCAAAAATGAAATCAGAGTTGATTTATTGTTTACAGAGTTTGATAATATTGGTGTGATATATCTCGTCTGGACGATTGTTTTACAAAATGAATTCATAAACAAGTAAGATTTAAAACATTACCTAATCTCATTATCAATTCAATGTCCCCGTAATTCTGGTAAAAATACATTTTTACACGGTTTAATACGTGATGTGTCTATACTTTACTATCCCTTAAAATATCACTCTTAATAATAGTCTTGTTTGAAGTTGTTCGTTCGTCTTTGGCTCAAATCCACTTGCTATGAACTTTTCTTCGCGGAAGCTTGACGTCTATTTCAAGTGAGTGACATAAAATGTTTCAACTCAAAACAACATTTCGTGCCCAATTGTTTCCCAGACGTAGTTTTGGTATTGAGGTGAAAGTTAACTTGCCTTGTGTTCGGGTGATGATCACACAAGACGACTCGGCAGATTTGAAGTGTTTCTATTGCAGTGACTTTTTGTTCGGCAGACAGGGTGACCATCCTCGATCAAGTTTCCCTCAGGACTTTTGTAAAACCCAAAATATGACCACACCTCAGATTTGGTCCTCTTAAAAGGCTGAAAAATCTCCTGAGCATGGCCACTGCCTTTCGCCATTCCTTCTCGAATAGTAATTTAAAAAAATATTGCGTGCTGCGCGCCTGCGTCAGACTGGCCGACAGGATTCAGTGAGTTATTAAAATCGCGATAATCAAACACGGTTTTAATGATAATTAAATTTTAAACGATAATACTAACCGTCAGTACATTTTATCACGGTTTATAGTGAAACCGGTTACCGTCCCATCCCTAGTCTCAGTGTCCCCAAACGAGCCTTAAAAAAGAGCAGTCAGTTCGGTTTCCCTGCCGGTTCGCCGTTTCAGGGCGCCGAGGTGCCTGCTTTATCCAACGGTCCTCCGAGGAGGGTCGTAGGAACTAAGCTAGTGAAGAGATATGCAGATCTGAGGACTGTCATCATCTCTAATAAAGCTTAGACAAGAAAATGAGGCTATCAGGCTTCTGGGGGCTCCTCCGGGGCAGGGACGATTTTGAGAAATCGTTTCTCCTCGGCAACCTCTGGGGTGCGACTCTCTGAGGAGGGTCGCAGCGCTGCCAGTTCGGTTGTTTCCTGCCGGTTCGCCGTTCAGGACACCGAGGTGTCAGCGTCCCCATACAATCCTCCAAGGAGGGTCGTAGAGCGGTCAGTTCGGTTGCTTCCTGTCGGTTCGCTGCTTCAGGGCACCGAAATGATTGTTCAAGCAAATCCAGAGGCCAGTCTTGAGAGACTGGTTCCCTTAGTAGAATTTCTGGCAGTGTGAAAACTACTGCCACACATTTCTCAGTGGGTCCTGCACACTATAGAAAAGGGTTTCAGAATTCAGTTCGGTTCTTGTCCGCCCAGATTTCTAGGCGTCCTCCTCGTAGTGGTGGACCCGAGCAGGCTTTGGTTATGGAACAGGAAGTATTGACACTTCTGTAAAAGGAGCTGTAGAAGGGATTCCTCCTCCCAGCAGACAGCCATTACTTCATTGTTTCTGAAAGAGGATGAGGTGTTGCGTCCTACTCTGGACCTGTGTCAATTAAACAGCAGGATTCAGAATCTTAAGTTCAGTATGCTTAAATGTGATTGTGTCACAGATTCAGTCCGAGGACTGGTTTCTCTCAATAAACTTAAGGGACGCTTACTTATCTTTCCATCCTCATCACAGGAGGTTCCTGAGGTTTGCTTTCGGGGGCGAAGCATACCAATATCGGGTTCTCCTATTCAGCCATGGTTCACACCCCACACCTTTGTTTTCAATATGCGTGGATGCAGCTCTGGCTCCTCTGGACTCCAGGGCATTTGCGTATTATACTATCAACCTAGCTCAATCTGAAGCTGTGTCTGAAACCGTTCACTCATTCACTAATCCCTATATAGTGTATGGCATTTGAGTGCACTATATCTGCAAGGAGTGAACGAGATGAAGTGAGTGAATTCGGACGCTGACGTTTAAACTGTGCGTCGGAGAGTTGGAGCTTGCGCAGTAAAGGCTTCGTCACGCGTACTGATAAAACTCCTTTTATCTTACATTACCTACTTTATAAAATAATATTAACAATAACAATCATAATGACTTTATTTTGTAATTATATACCTCCATGCTAGCTTTGTAGTTTCATCAACTGAAATTGTAACTCTCACGTTCACAGATGACATGTCGTCGAGCGCCCTCCGGCGACCGTTATTATATTCAAATGAATACGCTTCTTAACGACGATTAACGGATATTTTTCAAATCCTCCACTGCTGGTTTAAACTTGCTCGCGCCGCACTTTCATTCGCGCTCAGTTCTCTCCGCATTGGATTGTGGGAAATAGGGCTTCAGCAAGTGTACATCGAATGTACACTCGAATTTAGAGAGGATTGTGGGTAAAAGTAGTGAATGAATGTAGGGAATGATGTCATTCACTCAGAATTCGGACATCACTACAAAATGGCCGACACCCGATATAGTGCAAGATGGGGGTGATCATGAGTGGTTGCTCGGCGGATGGTACTTGGCAGGACCATCTATCTTTTAGCACATAATTGGCTAAAAGTGATGGCGGTATTCCCGAAAATCTCAATACTTCCTGCCAGACCCTAGAGGTCACTATGTGTTTGTCCTTTCGGATAAAACACTGATGGTCTCGTATATCGGAGCAGAGATCCTGTTGAGGCAGGGGCTGAGGCCCAGGGAATGGAGACTCACCCCCGAGGTGGTGGAGTTTCTTAGGGAGAACTAAAGTCAAACTAAAGTCAGTCGACATTTCACATCGTTGGTACAACGCATTGCTCTATTTGGTTCTCCCTCACACATCCAGCTCTGCTTGGACTGGATGTGATGTATTTAATTGGTGTATGTAATTGGTTAACACTACACCGGTACGCATTTCCCGATATCTTTGCTCCTGGGAGTTCACCCTCATTTGGAGTTTGGATACTGTGGCTTGGCCTCTGAGGGGGCCCGGCTCATAGAATCCCGACCTCTACTGAGGTCGTTGAGACCATTCTCCAATCCAGAGCTCCTTCCACGAGAGAAACTATATGCATTGAAATGGAAATTATTCTCCATCTGGTGTGGCGAACATCACCAAGATCCTGTTAACTGCCCTGTTGGTACAGTTCTTGATTTCTTGCAAGACCGTTTCTCTGCTGGATTATCTCCTTCTACCTTAAAGGTTTACGTGGCGGCTATATCGGCCTACCACACCCCTCTGGGGGGTACTTCTATCGGGAGAGATCCTCTAATTACTAGTTTTTCTCGGTGGTACATGAGGTTGAAACCTGCACTGCACTTAGAGCACCGGCTTGGGATTTGCCCATTGTACTTGAGGGTCTGGCTTTGGCTCCCTTTGAGCCCATTGAAGAGGTTTCAGAAAAATTCCTCACTTTGAGAACATTTCTCCTTGCGGTTTCATTTACCGGAGATTAGGAGATTTGCATGCCCTGTCGGTTGCTCCTTTATGCCTGGAATCTGCACCGGGTATGGTGAAAGCATTTCTATACCCTAGACCGGGTTATACTCCTTAGGTCCCAGTTAATTTTTGGGGGCCTTATAGTGCTGCAGGCCTTTTATCCTCCACCTTTTAATACCCCAGATCAGGAACGACTTAACCTGTTCTGTCCAGTTCGGGCATTAGATGCCTACGTTCACAGAGCTGCCCTGTGGCGTAACTTTGAACAATTATTTGTCTGCTTTGGGTCACTCAAGAAAGAAACCCCTGCATCTAAACAGGTTATGAGCAAATGGATAGTCGAGGCTATATCATTAGCTTATGAAGCGGCTGAACAGCTTTCACCTATGGCTGTTCGGGCCCATTCTACTAGAAGTATGGCGGCCTCTACGGCCTTTATTCCGAGTGTTTCCCTTCTCGATTTTTGTAATGCGGCAGGATGTTCTCTCTGCATACATTTGTCAGATTTTATGACCTTGGCCTCTCCACTCCTGGGGCTAGGTTGCATGCTTCTTAGTGTGCGCAAGGACTTCACACAGTACGGGCATTTCTCAGCATGGCGTAGTGAGTATGGGGTTCCCATCGCGTTTGACAACGCAGCTCGAAGTTCCCTTGAAAGGGAACGTCTCAGGTTACGTATGTAACCCTGGTTCCCTGAGAGTAGGGTTGGGAACCGAGAACCGGTTCTTTTCCAGAACCGGTTGTGTTTTTGAAAAAATACCGGAACCGTGCAAAATTCCTAAGTTTCGGTTCCGAAAACGGTTCTGATGCCGATGCGATATCATCATGTGGGCGAAGTGCTGGGAGTAGAAGACGCCGTCTTATTCCAAAATAAACTTAGACAAAATAGACAAAAATAGACAAAAACTTCACCACTGAAGTTGCGATTTGCTCTCACACGCGCTGCATTTGTCACACACAGACACAGGCACGCTGCGCGCGCCGACCGCCGAGTCACTCTCTAGCCTACATTCAAATCTGTTTGCGCTGAGAGAGAGAGAGCAGTTGTCGATATGAAACTGCTTTACAATCACAGTCTCAATATTTATTTGTTTCACATATTCAAATGATTTCCGTTACAGAATTAGTGAGATTATAGTTTGAGTAAACATTGACGGTAGTGGTCAAAACAGATGCAGTCCGTATATTTTTTGTGTTCAGAATTTACAAAATATATACAATGAGCGAGTGCATCATAATGTTTTTTTTTTTTCAAACCGTGTTTTTGTCTTATCTTGAATCACTACGTAAAGCCTGTAATAAGCGTTAATACTCGGACTTCTTGTTTAGACTGGCCGGCGGATCGCAGCTGCTGCGGAGTAGCCCAATGCCTGTGTGACTCGTCGTCATGGACATAAACAGAGAGAAGTAGCTCCGGCAACAATGTTCTTCCGCAAGACGCATGCAGTTCTGTTTATTAACTGCTAGAGCGCCGATTTATCCAGTAATGAAATAAGTAAAGTCTTAATGAATCAATCATTCAAACCGTTTTAAAAAATAATCTGTTCTACACACATATGTGTGTTAAAGCATATTCTACTCCTTCTGAGAGGGTATTCTTCACTGTTGGAGATACAATAAAGGAGAGGTCTAAATTATTATAGAGAATGCAGAATTTTTTTATTTCCTTTATATATATATATATATATATATATATATATATATATATATACAATTTTTTTTTGCAAAGATTGCTTAATAATATTTTGAGTTTGTTTACATTACCAGTCTGTTAAACTAATTTGTCAAGTACTATAAGAAATAAACACAAAAAGGATTGTGGATTTTTCTCTTACTAATATTTTTAATTGAATGGGAACCGGAACCGGAACCGGAATCGTTTGGCGGAACCGGAATCGGAACCGGAACCGGAAAATTTCTCACGATTCCCAACCCTACCTGAGAGGGAACGAGAGCTGCGTTCGCCTGCCATACTTCCTGCATGCCCTGATCGACTTGCTTCAGGCCTTTCACAGAAGCTGTCGCGGTCTGATCTCAAGGGTGCTTTATAGTTTCCTGGTCGATGACGTCACCTGACGTCCTACTCTCTCATTGGACTGATTGTACAGACGCTTCACGGCGCAATCACGCAGAGCGTTCCAATCGCGTTTGACAACGCAGCTCTCGTTCCCTCTTAGGGAACCAGGGTTACATGCGTAACCTGAGACGTTTTTTTTAGCTTAACAGAACAGCTTCGGAGTTACTGAAATGGTTATATGACTTCTTTCGGGTTGAATGGTGGCCATTTAGTTCGGGTTGAATGATGGCCGTCTGATATGTCCACATTGGCATGGATGTACCAATACAAACAAATAAAACATCTCCAGTTAACTCTAGTAGAGCATTCATTTAGTTTGTTTGTTAAATAAGAGGCGATCTGAAATGTGTTTTTAAAATCAAGTGACCAAAGTGCTCATTGCCGCTGCGATCAGTGGCGCGGATATGGTGTTCTGTTGTGACGCGCACAGTCGCTTCAATCCATTGCGGAGAGACTCTATATTTGTTACGGTGAAATCACAAAACCTAATGCACAAAAAATGTGTCCCTGCTTGATATAGAAACACTAATAAACAATTGGTTTTGATGAGGAAAAAAAAACTTTACTACTTAGTAGTGCGGATTAGAACCCAGAACCTCTGGCACACTTGGCAAAAGTTCTGCCACTGGACCATTAAAGGTGCCATCTGTAAAAATTGAGGTTAAAATATCCCAAAAATGAGCTACACGCATCAAAAGAATGAGAAGAAAAAAGGTTGATGATGTCATTTAAAAAATGACAAGTTATAGTGCTGCCGAGATATTAACCTGAATTAGCATGCTAAATTACTAGCGCCAGCCTGGCAGGTTTCGTAAAACCAGTTTCGGCCATTGGAGGCGGTATGCGGGCAGGCAACATTACCATCAGCCAAACTGATGTACACGAGTAAGTCGGCGGCTTGTGTGTACTTGAACCTGATGTCAGTCGTGTGGAAAATACAGCCCACTACTACATTTCAGTTCAGGGAAGAGTTCAAAAAATGATTGGTCGATATTATGCATGAGGAATACATTTTGGTAAGTTGTAACATACTGTATCTTTCAACAGTGTTCGTGTTCTTTTACCATTTGCTAGTAGAGATGATCGGTTCACGTGCGTTAGGGATCTGTCATGTAAAGCACCAATACTGTATTTATTGTTTGAATTTCGTAATAAAATTAACAGAATCTGAGAGCTGACATCGGTCTCCGTGTCCTTTTCTGTGCATGACAAAATTGATGTGTGGCGTGAGAGTGTGTGAAAAGTGTTGTGAGAGTTGGCAGCTCTGAAAGACGCTAGCTTGGTCCACATCAGGAAATGCTGTCTGTCAAATTAATTAAAACGAATATCATAAAACTAGAAATAATAGCCTGGGCTTTAATTTTCCCATATTGTCTAAATGCTCCGCCTTTATAATTTAGTATTGAGATGTTGTTCATTTCGTCTCTAATCTGTAAAAATCTTCAAATGCTCCACGTGAAACTGCGGTCTTCCAACCTTTTACTATTGTGTCAATTGATTTGATTAATATGCACGAGGGAGACAGAGCAACACAGCGCTCGCCCGTGTTGTTTGAAGACATGGGAGTGCGCGTGGCCGTGGAGGTATTTCTATACTGGCCCTATACTGTGAAATTTAATTTATGTTGGCATAGTTAAATAACAAGAGTTCAGTACATGGACATGGCATACAGTGAGTCTCAAACATCATTGTTTTCTCCTTCTTACTTAAATCTCGTTTTTGAAAAACACCCCTGAAAAACGGGGGAATCTCCACATAATACCAACTCTGACGTAAAAGTCGGGATCATTAATATGTATGACCCAAAATATTTGCATAATGCCAGCCCATGTTCAGTGACAGACGAGAAGGAGCTGTGCAGTCAAAGCATGGCAGTTGATCAGTGTTCGGAATTCGGATCTACACACGAATACAAAAGTATATTTTAGTTCCTTCGTCCGAGCCTCTGAAGAAACAATGGATTAATTTTATTTTGTCTGGAAATTTTAAACCATTTCACCGACGACTTGTTTCCTCAACTTGCCAAAAGCTGGCCTCAGATCGAGCTGATGTGTTGTTGTTCAAGTTCAGACAGGTAATCTTTCACTTTAAAATCATATCAGTAAGTCAGGCCAGTGATTAAAAATCAACTTTACATCGTTTATTTTAGTAGGATAAAAAAAAAACTTATTTAAATTGTGAATTATATACAGAAAGAAAGCGATCAAAGAACAATCACAGCGCGAGTTTATCTGGACACTTCCCAAACTCGTTATGAATTCAATGACGCACGTTACTCTGCACAACTAAGCTCTAACGTTAACTGTATTTACATCATCATGTCTGCTGCATTAGAGAGTAACGTTAGAGAGACTGCATTGCATAAGATCTTCATTCTCGCGATCGACACACTCACTGTCCTTTGCTTGCTCAGTCACAGTTTCAATCAACACTTTATGTGATGGGAATAGATCTAAATACGTCAAAAACATCTCACGATTCGTTAATCTCGATAGCTGTAATAGTAAAAACCTATAATAGCTGTAGTAAAATTATTCGAGAGAGTTTCACATGTCATACATAGCTATTTCATATGCAAGCATGTCAGCCAATCACAGCAGAGGCCGGTTACACACAGCAGACACGCCCCTTCAAACAGAGTGTTCAAAGCAGAGGCTAAAATCAGGCTAGGAAAAATGCCTTTTATTTCTAAATTATGACTATTTTTGATCTAAAAAACATACTAACATTATAAGGGCAACCCAGGAAACATTATAAAATAATTTTAAAAAAAATCATTTGACTCAAAAAAAAACAGTATAGGGCACCTTTAATCACATGAAAATTCTCACCACTAACAACATATTTTAGATCTCATTAAACGACAAATTAAACACAATGTACTATTGTATACTTTTACTATGTAACACGTCACGCCATGTGGTATTTACGACAGTAACGTTAAATACAAGTACTCCACAGCGACTCAGGTGTCCCTTTAATGAACTGTATATTGCAATATTTTTTGTACTGTAAGTTATATAGGGAGTCCAAAAATCTGGATCCATTGTGAAAACACGTCTATTTTGCATTTTAAAAACATTTGTTGGATTATTTGATGCTACAGGAAATTAAATAGTCCTCATTTATTTAAAATTTTAATGTGTCTTTCTTTTCATTTTCTGAGTATGAGGAGTGGGTGCTGGTGTAGTGTGTCCATTTACCATCTGCCTAGCAAATGAGGGCAATGCCAGCCCTGCTCCAGACTCAGAGCCCAGTCAGCCTTCAGCCATGCCCTCAGGGGATCAAAAGCCAGAGCCCACCGCTGACTTGGAGCCTAAGCCCGCAATAAAAACATTCCAGTTCCAAATCATCTCAGTCTCTGCTGGTTCAGTCCAGTCTAAAGTCATCTCAGTCTCCGCTGGTTCTGTCCAGTCTAAAGTCATCTCAGTCTCTGCTGGTCCTGTCCAGTCTAAAGTCATGTCAGTCTCTTCTGGTTCAGCCCAGTCTTTGTCTCTACTGGTTAAACCCAGTCTCAAGTCGTCTTTGTCGCCATTGAGTCAAATCAGCACCAAGTCTCCTTAGTCATCCACACCCAAGCCTCCATCACTATTGGCTCTGCCCAGCTCCAAGTCTCCGTCGTGAATGGTCCCTCCTAGCCTCCCTCTCCATCCTCCTCTGCCAAAGCCATCCAGTTCCTCACCCTCATCTCTGCTGTCTCCCTTCAGCCCCTCAGCTCCTTTAATGGATCCGCCATGCAGCTCGAATTCGCCTTAAGCCTTAAGCCTTCCAGTCATGGATCCCTCAACTCAGCCTTAAGCCTCAGAGCCCCAGACTCCACCTCAGCCCTCCGACCCATCGGCTCCACCTGGCCTCCATGCTCATTCTGTTCCAACATGATATGTCATCCCTCAGGATCTGCCTGGCTCCCTCATCGTTTCTAGCTTTACCTTGGTCAATAGTCAGAAAGACGAGAAAGCTCAGTTTGGTTCTTGTTGATGGAATAATTAAAGTGTTAGTTCACCCCAAAAATGAAATTATGTCAGTAACTAGAAGCGTCGCGCAGTTTCACTTCATGAAAACTTTAGTTTTAATACCAACTTTAATCCTACCAAAGAGGTAAAATAAAGAGAAAGAGGAATGTGCCACAATTGAGTTTTTTTATGACAGTGTTGTGAAAATATACACCGCACAGCTGTGGGGTGCTCGATGACAAAACATGTGACAACAAAAGCGAAAATCAGCGAAGAAATGACTAGAGTTGCCAAGTTCCCCTTTAACAATATCATTTGTAACAGAGGTTACAGCCCTAATTGTACTGTGTCCTTGCCGGAAACCAGACTGAATGTAACTTAAAATACAGTTGTCAGTTAAAAAATGTTTTTGCTCATTTATAAGAGACTCAAATTGTTTAACCAAGACAGATAATCTGGAAATTGGTCGATAATTGTCTTTTTTTTAAAGGTGCCATATGGAATAATTGAGGTAAAAATTTCCAAAAAAACGAGCTACTAATATCCCACTGCACCAAGTACAATGCAAAGCTGAATGCAGTGGTGTAATGCACATTTGTTACAAGACAGAAGGGACTCAAGGATGCAAGTGATATAATGTTTATTGAACAACCTGATGAAAGTTCGGCAGTGCAAGTGAAGGAATGTGGGTGAGAAGAGCTCCAGACGATCAACCTCAGATAACAATGGGATGATAAGGCTTCAGCAAAGAAACATGGAAAGTAGAATGAATCTTGTATTGTGGTGGTAATTGGAGTAGATAAGAGACCGGGTTGATCTGCTTCATGATGTTGAAGGGGCCAATGAAACTGGGCTCAGCTTTCGGCAAGGCAAATGTAGCTAGATGTCTCTGGTGGACAGCCAGACCTTTTGACCTGGCTGATATACGTTCGAGTGTCTGAGCGGCGAAGGTCAGCTGTCATTCTACGTCTGTGCAGTGCCCGTTGCAGCTAGGGGTGAGCAGAGTCCCAGACCCTCTCACTCTCTCGGAACCAGTAGTCGACAGCAGGAACATCCAATGGTTACCCAGACCAGGGGAATAGTGGAGGTTGGTAACCGAGCACTTACTGGAAGGGAGTGAGCCCAGTGGTGGGTTGCCGTAGGGAGTTCTGTGCGTACTCGGCCCAACCCAGGAACTGGTTCCAAGAGTCCTGATGGCCATGACAAAAGGTACGGAGGAAACATCCAGTCTCCTGTATCTTCTGTTCCGTCTGCCCATTCGACTGCTGGATGGTAACCAGAGGAGAGGCTGACGGTCACACCTAGGAGCGAGAAGAAAGCCTTCCATACCTTGGAGATGAATTGTGGTCCCCTATCCGACACAATGTCCTCAGGTACTCCATAAACTCTGAAAATATGGTTGAACATCAGCTCGGCAGTTTGCATGGTGGTAGGAAGTCCTTTCAGGGGAATTAGACGACAAAACTTGGAGAATCTGTCGATGATTACTAGAATGCAGGTACAGTGATCAGAGGTAGACAAGTCAGTTATGAAATCAACTCCTAGGTGTTACCAGGGTCTGTTGGGAACGTGCAGAGGATGAAGCTTACCGGAGGGAGGATGACGCGGACTCTTTGAAATGGTGCATTCCTTGCAACCTCTCACAAACCTTCTGAAGTCTGCTGCCATTTTAGGCCACCAGAAGGGTTCTCTTAGCAGCGAGAGGGTCTCATTGACTCCTGGGTGACCAGTGCCCAGCAATGTGTGGGAAGTGTGGATGAGAGGAATGTGCCGAGTCCAAGTGATATAGAGTAAACCTGGTGGGCAACCCGGCAGAGTGTTGGTGGAGACATTGGAGGAGGGTAGGGTTTCCTTAGACCAGGTGATGGGGCTCACAAAAATGTTCTCTGGCAGAACATGCTATGGTTCTTCTGTCTTCTCTTTAGGACTATGGAGATGGGATAAAGCGTTCGCTTTTAGATTCTTGGGACCAGGGAGGTAGGAAATGGTGAAGCGAAAACGGGTAAAGTACAAAGCCCATCTTGCCTGTTGTGGGTTTAATCTTTTGGCGTCTCTGAGGTACTGTAGATTCTTGTGATCTGTCAATGCCACAAATGGATGTTGTGCCCCCTCCAACCAGTGTCTCCACTCCTCAAGAGCCAGCTTGACAGCTAACAGCTCTCTATTACCGATGACGTAGTTGACCTCCGCCGGGTTGAGTTTGCGGGAGAAGAAGGCACATGGATGAAGTCTACCTGGGTTCCCCTGCTGCAGGGAAAGGACCGCTCCCACTCCTGTGGTTGAGGTGTCGACCTCCACATTGAAAGGTTTGTCTGGATCGGTATGAACCAGGAGAAGAGCAGTGGTGAAGGACTTCTTGAAGGACACGAAGGCTTGGGTGGCAGCAGGTGTCCAGGACAGGGACTTGGGCTTGTGTCAAAGGAGATGAGTAAGTGGACTGGCAATGATACTGTAGTTTAGGATGAAGCAAAGGTAGAAATGGGAGAATCCGAGAAAATGTTGAAGTTCCTTAATAGTTTTGGGTATGGGCCAGTTGCGGATGGCATCCACCTTCCCCTCGTCCATCCGGATGCCACTCCTATCGATCTAATAGCCAAGAAACTACACTGAGGGTTGGTGAAAAGAGCACTTTTCAAGAGTACCTTTTTATGGCTGAGGGGCCTGCCAGTAATCGAGTGAACTTGGTAGATGGACGGCGTGGCGGTAGACTTGAGCTTGAGCTGACGGCAGAGGTCTCCAGAGATGAAGTTGCCTGCTGACCCTGAGTCGAGAAGGGTGATTACTGGAATAGTAACATCGGCAGCAGTTAAATTCACAAAAGTAGAGAGTGGTTTCAAGTTATCAAACGTAGGAATTATTGCACTCACCATGTGATGAGGAGGGCGAATGAGACATTTAGAGATGAAGTGCTCAGAGGAACCACAATATAAACACAGACTCTGGGTCATCCGTCTATTTTGTTCAGTGCGAGTCAACCGTGTGCCATCTATCTGCATGGGTTCGTAGGTGGGTTCTGGGGGGCTGATGGACTCAAGTCAATGAAAAGATGGAAGAGTGAGAGGCAGGTCCTGATGCTCCTCGGGACATGACTGCATACGAGTGGCTAAGCGGGTGGAAAGTTAAATAAAGCGTTCTAGTCCGATGGAATCCTCGTAGGCAGCAAGATGCAATCGTACATGAGGATTCAGACCTGGACGATATGTGGTGAGCAAGGCTTGTTCGGCAGCTAGTGCACGAAATTGCAGGGCATATTCTCTCACAGACATTGAACCTTGTTTTAATTGGTACAGTTGCTCTCCAATCGATGAATCCCTGGTGGGCTTCCCAAAAACTTCTCTGAAATTAGGGAAAAAACTGGAGAAAGATTGGATTATAGAACTCTTCTGTGACCAGAGAGATTCGGCCCAGCGTAGTGCTTTGCCATTCAACTGAGAAATTACAAATTCAACTTTAGCAAGGTCATTTGCATACATGTGTGGTTGCATTTCCAAGACCAGTGAGCATTGTAAGTTGAAACCATTGCAATCCTCCGCCGATCCTGAAAGGGTGTGGGACTGGGGTTGGGCCATGGGACTGACCAGCACCGGTGGAGAAGTTGTGGCAACAGCGTCGGCGATAGTGGACACTGTGGGCGGTGCTTGTGGAGTGGACGGTAGAGACTGACAGACATCGTCAACGAGTTCCTGGAAGGGATCCACGGTGCTCATGCTGGAGTTCGTCAGTCTTCTCTTTGTGTGGTCTGGTATTCTGTTACAAGACAGAAGGGACTGACTCAAGGATGCAAGTGATATAATATTTATTGAACAACCAGATGAAAGTTCGGCAGTGCAGGTGAAGGAATGTGGGTGTGAAGAGTCCCAGACGATCAACCTCGGATAACACACCTTAAATACTTGCAGTTGGGGATGATGAAGACAAACTGAAGATTGCGAAGACTCAGTAGAATGAACTGGTGATTAGGATTAAAGTTGCTGACACGGAGAAATCACACGGAGACTGGATAGCAGGTATTGAAGTCCAGGAGGTAAGCACAACGTTAGCGTCTTGATGCAAATGATACCGGACAAAGAATGAGAGCGAGAGTGAGGTTTATAAGTGGAAGGTGGTGATTGCAGTATTTTTTTATTTTTTTATTTATTTAATATGGACATAGCAATAACATTGGACGAACCAGATGCATTGTTTAAAGTGTAATAGCACATGTGCTAATTCAATTCAACACCTGTCCATAGGGGCTTTTACTACAGATAAAAACACATTATAAAACAAGACAAAGATCATTTACACATGGGAACAACTTTGGCCCGATTTCAGCCACTGTTTAAGGTCTCTGGTGAAGATGTTAATATTCCTCTGCAGTTTGAGTCCAATTGGGAGAGAATTCCATGGTGTAGCCCCTCTGAAGGAGAAGCTAGACTGACCAAAAGATTTTCTAAACTTCGGTATCACACAATCCCCACTAACTGAGGCTCTGGTGGAAGGTCTTAAAGAGCCCTGACGCCTCTCTATGAGGCCAGAGAACAGTGGTGACACACAGTTGTTCAAACATTTAAAAGTCAATTTCAAAATACTAAAATTTACAAAGTTTTCAAAAGTAAAAAGCTTATGCTTCTTTAATATTACAATGATGGTATATCATGGGTTTTTTGTCAAATATCTTAATTGCCTGTTTGTATAGAGAAATAACTGGTTTCAGAGTGGACGCTGATGTCTGTGACCATGCAGTAATACAATATGAGAAATGTGAAAAAACCATTGCATGCATAAACAATAAAGCCGCATGATGTGGCAACTCTCTTCTAATGAAACGAAAGCAGTTTAGATTTGATTTAACTTTCCTGCAAACATGATTTACATGACTTTGAAACTTCAGGTGTCTATCCAAGATTATGCCCAAGTATTTCGTCTCATTAACCTCAGAGATGGGTTCATGGTCTAAATGAACTTCAAAGATGCTGTCAGGAGACCTCCGGTTGATAGAAAAACACATGGAAAAGGTTTTCTGAACATTTAAAGTTAAATGGGACAATTGAAGCCATTTCGAGATGTTATGTAAAGCCTCTGTTAACTGCTGCCCAACCATTGCGGTTGTTTTAGCTGACACATGGATAACGGTGTCGTCAGCATAAAGCTGACAGTTTACACCTTGACAACAGTCTGGGAGATCATTTATATACATTGAAAACAATATCGGTCCTAAAACTGACCCTTGGGGAACTCCTAAGTCATTTGGACTCAGGTTGGATTTAACAGTCCCTACTTTCACACATTGTTCTCTACCCTCCAGGTAGGACTTAAACCATAACAGAGCAGTATTAGAAAATTGAAATTGCTGCAATTTCTGCAATAAAATACAGTGGTCTACTGTGTCGAAGGCCTTCTTCAGATCTAAGAACACAGCGCCTACCACATTCCCTTTATCCAATGAACCTTTGATCTGTTCCAACAAAAAGCAATTGGCGGTTTCTGTGCTGTTTTTTTCGAACCCCAAACTGCTGAGGATTCAACAATTGGTTATTTTCCAGATGTTCTATTAATTGCTCCGCCACAATTTTTTCCAACACTTTGGAAACAACAGGGAGAATGGAAATAGGCCTGTAGTTGCAGGCTTTATCTTTGTCGCCTGACTTATAAATTGGAGTAATTACAGCAATCTTCCAGCTCTGTGGGAAAGTATTTGTTTGTATTGACAAGTTTACAAGGTAAAGTACTGATGATGTGCAGGTTTGTGATGAGCCTGTGACTGATCAGTACTCAGGAGAGGAAGTGCGCTATGATTGTGTGAGGGTGGAGTCAGGCGTGGTTGTAACAACGCCACCACTGGACTCTAGAGCAGTGGAGACGTGTTCTCTCTTGGCGGCTGCCAGGGGAACTGTGCTTGCCTGACTGCATTGTGCCAAGTGTAAAGATTGGTGGAGCGGGGATTATGGTGTGGGATTGTTTTTCAGGGGTTGGTCTTGGCCCGTTCCAGTGAAAGGAACTCTTAATGCTTCAGCATACCAAGGCATTTTGAACAATTTCATGCTCCCAACTTTGTGAGAACAGTTTGGGGATGACCCCATCCTGTTCTAACATGATGCACAGAGCAAGGTCCATAAAGGCATGGAAGAGCGAGTTTGGTGTGGAGGAACTGCACTGGCCTGACCTCATCTCGTCCAACATCAGTGCCTGACCTCACAGATGTGCTTCTAGAAGAATGGTCAAAAATTCCCATAAACACTCCTTTGTGGAAAGCCTTCCCAGAAGAGTTGGGGCAAATGCTACGGATTAAAAATGGGATTTCATTAAAGTTCATATGCATGTAAAGACATTAACTTTTGGCAATATAGTGTTCTACTGTATATGAATATTGGCAAACGTTTACATATATTTATATATATATATATATGAAGAGTTCAGATGCAAAAGCCTCTAAATGCCATTTGAAATTTTCTTCTAAAATGACCATTTTTTATCAAGCTTGTATATTTAAGTTCAGTAATTTCACTTAAATGACAAGTAATAGGTAATCTTAATTGCCATTTAAGTGAAATTACTGAACTTAAATATACAATCTTGATAAAAAATGATCATTTTAGAAGAAAATTTCAAATGGCACTTAGAGGCTTTTGCATCTGAACTCTTCATATATATATATATATATATAGGTATTAAATCTGAAATAAAACTGCACATTCACCTTTGACCTCTGACCTTGGCTGAAACAGGCTCCTATCTCAGTTGTCCCTCAGAAGATATGGCTGTGGAGACATCACAAAAAATAGGGATGGGTCATGTATCCCCGTGACCTAGTTTTTCCTGGAGCAACCAGCGTGTATCACGTTGCCCTCTAGCGTTAACTTCCATGTCCCTTGTTCAACGTGACCAGGTCGACTTGCTGTTGAGTGTGAATGTAACTGATTGCACAACCATATATTGTCCTCCTGGAATCCTCTGTGCGCCCTAGAGAATCTTTAGATTATGAAGGGCTCAAATATCATCCTAATTATATAAACTCTGCTAACCCCGACAGTGTAATTATTGAGGCTGACAGTGGACTAAACATAGACTGATTCAGTTACAGTCACCTGGAGTCAATGCTGTGGTCAAACACATACATCACCCCATGCTGAGGCTTTTTTCGCCTGCGTTCTGTCATGTTTCATTGCTCGTTTGACCTGAACAAGCGGATTAAAGTGTCTTAGTTTTTTAATATATATATATATATTTGAAGGTTTCTTTTCAGGTAGGTCAACTGATTGATGGAGAGCTGTATGGATATAAGAGACTGAACTTCATTTGGGATTTGGAACTATAATTTCTTAATTATTAATTATTTTATAAAACTATGAATGGTTATAATTGTAGTATATGCATTATTCTTATTCTGATTTTACTACCTGTTTTTTACACAGTATATATTTGAGAATTATATTGCAATGTGTAGTTTATACATATTACATGTTTAAATGAGTGTAATAAAAAAAAGTCAATAAAACATAAAAAAAATGTAAATTCATCATTATTCAGCTGTATCTGACCCATTTATTTATATCACAAGTCTGATCGTTTGACCGATTGAGTTTAACATGTTTTCAGGTGTCACGATGAATTATGTAATGAAAACATGTACAGATCTAATGACAGGAGAACCAGGGTTCAATAGTTCATTTAAGTGCTAAATGGTTTGTGGGGATTATTATATTTTTTTCTATATATTAAATATACATTTAACCTGAATCAACTTGACTATACACTACACACAAAAATAGGGTCAACCAGGTAGAAATGGCACTTTTTAGCAATTAACAGTAACAATTTAAAAATCAACACAGTATTTTACCACATGATTTTTAAAATATTTTCCTCTGACCTTATTCAAACTAAAAAGGTATTTGTGTGGTTTCAATCATCTTAAATTCACATTTAAGACTTTTAAAGACATGTTTAATATAATTAAAAAACATTTTGATAATGTCAGTTAACATGATGTAATGTTTAATATTTCTCTAATGTACATCCAGAAATACTGTAAAAATGGATGTGCAGGACTTTTTTAGGGTAAGCTAAAGTAGTTGTGAGAATCCTGTCATAATTCAATAATTATTATATTGAATTATGTAATATTGGTTACACTTTATTTTAATGTGTCCTTATTACAGTGTAATTATACATTCAAGTACTGAGTAATGTTAATTAACTACATGCACTTGCACATGCACGTATAGAGTTACGATTAGGGTTTGGTTGAGGGATAGTTGCTTGTAATTATGCATATTTTAGTTACAGTTACTACATGAAAAACATATGACTGTAAAATAAAGTGTTTTTGTTTTGATTAAACCCAGTATTTGTTTATCTGTAAAGCATCCAACATGTTTAATGAGTTAACATATTTAACATTTTCTATTAGACTCTCTATGTTTGAGAGTTATTTTTTTCATCTTTGAGACTAAGTTTTGAGCAGCAGTCTCTGTTGCTATAGCTGCAGTTTGGAAGCATGTTGAAGCTGGCACATGTTCGGAGCTTTAGTGAGGATTAGACATGGAAGACAGTGTCCAGGTGAACGACGCAACACGTGAAACAGCCGCTGTCTCCGTCTCTGCACAGACCCATTTACCCAGAACTGGGACATGATAGGAAATGCAACACGAAGACAATTGATCAAAACCAGCATAAAGACGATCAGTTCGATATAGACAGAAAACTGGAAGCTCAGCAAACACACAATGTAAAATGTGTATTTGTGCAGATTTTATCCAAAGAAGCCATTTCCACTTGATTTAACTAATATATATGTGTCTAATATAGACAACGTACAATCGTATTAAATTATTAATAAAATAATCTTAAACAATAAAATAATTGAGTCATACCATGGTCTGTCTACATTCCCTGATTGGCTGGAAGGTGAGCACTAAAACTGTTGAAAAATTGCTGCCTTAAATTTTTAAATACAACGAACTTGGATGTTTGAGTCATTTCAACTTAAATTACATTAAACTAAATCAAGAAAAATAAGTTGAATCTCGAATAACATAAAAAAAGATGAAAATTGCTGAACTTATTGTGAAGAGTTAACATATGTTATGAATGTAAAACCACATGTTGTCATAACTTATTGACCATATCATTTTTTAAAGTGATGTCACAGTCAGTTTAATCAGTATATGAATGCATCTATCCATCTATCTATCTATCTATCTATCTATCTATCTATCTATCTATCTATCTATCTATCTATCTATCTATCTATCTGTCTGTCTGTCTGTCTGTCTGTCTGTCTGTCTGTCTGTCTGTCTGTCTGTCTGTCTGTCTGTCTGTCTGTCTGTCTGTCTGTCTATCTATCTATCTATCTATCTATCTATCTATCTATCTATCTATCTATCATCTATCTATCTATCTATTTATCTATCTATCTCTTTCCCTCTCTCTCTCTCTCTCTCTCTCTCTCTTTCTATCTATATGAGAACATATGGGAATATATCTTCATTTTGATGTGTTTATATACTGTATATGTGTATATTTTCATGAATGTCTGTTTATATCAGATATTTTCTGCCATTCATAGCTTAGCAATTGTCATGTAGTTTGTCTTTTTTAAAGGTATTTACAGTATCTAATCAAATTGTTAAGATACAGTTATTCATAAATGCAGTAAGTCATGTTGCTCCATAAATGGGGGCACCTGAAATCAAATGCAAGATGTTTTCCTTGATTGCGTGATTAGCTGGAGCGGGGCAGCGCGTGGCCGTTCACCCTGGTGTCACGTTGAGTTGTGGAGGACCCTCCCCCCCCCTGCAGAGCCAGATAAGAGGCACACAACAACATCTGGGATTAGTGTGAGTCTAAAAAGCAAACGAGGAACTCTGACTAAAGCTAAATTTGGCTGAAAGAAGGACTTTTTTTTTTCATTTCTACCCTTATATGAAGGATTCTCAACCGCATTGATCAGAACACTGTGAGCTGGCTTTTGGATGTGGGACAGGTGCTGGATGAAGATGAGGATGTTGTTTTTCTGCAGTCTGCTTTTCCTGATGGGAGGAGATGTCCTTCTGGCCTGCTCTCTGAAGAACTACACGCTGTACGTGGAGAGACACGAGTGCGGTCACTGCATGGCCGTCAACACCACCATGTGCAGCGGAATGTGCTTCACGCAGGTAACAACACACACATTCATGGACATCTCAAGTGATATGAGGCAGAAAAGCCACCGATTGCATCCGGTTTCACAACGATTTCTTACTATAAAGAGCTCAGTCTCAAAATATTCAGAAATCATTGTTATTTTAGAATTCAATATTGAATATATTTAAAGCATTGAATCAAACAAATCTTATTCATATAGCTAATTTTATATGAAAATAGTCAATGTATGCTTTTTGTGTTTGCAGTGTGCGTGTAAAAGAGATAAAAAATAAAAATAGATACATATGGTCAAACTTTAGATTAGATTAGGGTCCAATTCTCACTATTAACTATGACTTTTGCCTCACTAAAAACTCCTCCTTACTGCTTATTAATAGTTAGGTAGTTGTTAAGTTTAGGTATTGGGTGATTAAGGGATGTAGAATATGATCATGCATTCATAAGTACTAATAAACAGCCAATAAGCATGACAATAAGGAAACTAGTTAATGGTGAGAATTGGACCCTAAACTAAAGTGTTACTGAGAACATAATTCATAAATGACTTTGTTTTGGGGTCACAACGCACACTGCATAGCCTCCATTATGTGAAATTCCATTAATGAGAGTGTCTCATTAGCCAGTCCGTTATATTTTTACTTATTGATTGTGAAATAAACCATGCTGAATCACTTTGGCCTTGAGAAATTGTCATGAATCAAAGACTACATACTATATCACGTAAAGCTATTAGTAATATCACGTGCATTGTGTATTACGTACGTGACAGGACACGAACATGAGAGGATTTGTGGGCAAGCGTTTCCTGGTTCAGAGAGGATGCATGCATCGTTCAGTGGTCTATCATTCTGCCACGATGCCCGGCTGTCCCGTCCACATCGACCCCCTCTTCTTTTACCCGGTGGCTAACCGGTGCCGCTGCACTAAATGCAACACTGCCAAGAACGAGTGCGTCTACAAACCGAGTCCCAGTCCCAACAAATGTTCCGAGCACCTGCGAGCAGTCTGAGGATGAAGAACCTGCAGGACCTTTTCTTCAGATAACCTTTTTTTTGTGTTCTCTTAGACAGTCTTTTTGAATTCAAGTGTTTATATACATTTCAGCTATGATGTTTTGATATTGCAGGTGACAGAAGGTCTTTGTTCTGGTTCTCCTGTCCGCATCCTTTTTACAGTAAATCTCTGCATTAAACACTCGAGTCTCATTTACTGTTACTCCTAATATCATTCACTACTTCTTTTTTTTTTTTTTTAAACCAAAGGCTTCCTTTTTTGCTCGCCATAGAAAAACACTAACAAAACCCCAAAATACACATTTAACAAAAAAATATAAAAAATGTCCATATGTAAAAATCTTTTATGTATGAGAAGACTTTGAAAATTGCTAATTACTTTTTTTACATCAGAATGTTTGCAGAATATATTAACATGTTGATTGCACAGTTTGACAACTAAGATTGCATGTGTGTCAGGGAAGAAAAAACGTTTTATTATGGAATCAGCAAAGTGTATAAATAATGTTGAGGAAACTGAAAAATAAAGAAATGTTACAACTTGATCTGATATTGCCATTTTATGAAAATTGCAAGCAAATTTGGGATTTGTGTGATTTTTGGTTTTATAATCAATATAATTATCCTAGAACTATAAAGCAGAACAGATACTACTAATACAAAATATATAATTAAATGTATGGTCATAATAACAGTATGAAACACATCAACTGACGTTTATTTACAGTTAAGAGTTTTTTTGTTTTTTTTTTAGTGAAAACAAAAAGAAAATTATGAACAATTATACTGCCGCTGTTTTTGTCGTACCTTTACTTTCTTGTTTAATTTTTTATTTATTCATAATGTGACACAACTAAAGAGAAAGAGGATGTTTAAAGATTCTTTGGTAAACTCTCACACTCTCACAAAAATCCTCACATTGTGTGTGAACTGTGAAGTGAAAAGGGCTTTCCATTGTCATTTATTTTGAAATAGTCGTCTAACAAACAAAACCTATTTTGAGCCAAATCATTTTTGTTTGCATGTTGCATAAAAACAGTCGGTGCATCAATTAATCGTGTCAAGAATTTGGACATTCAAGGCAAATGTATTTCTGTTAAGGAGTTTTATATATAGTTTTCTATGTCAGCGAGTACACTTAATTTGTCCAATGTGCCATATTGATTTTAATTTAATCAACAAAATATATTAAATTAAACTAATATTATAACTTAATGAATAAATATGTTACTTCAGTCAAAGTAAAACAAAAATAGTTGCCATTATAAATTCATTCATTTATAAAGTTTATTTAAAAGAAGTGAACTTGAAACTGAAAAATGTTTTTCTTTTGTGAAAAATATGTACTTTTATAAAGTGTACTTATTATGCAAATAATGTACTTTAGCATAATACACTTGAATTGTGAATATTTTTGAAAGCCGAAATCAAATATTAGGCCTATTTGTAATTTAATTCACATGTTAGTTTAAATTGATATTAAACACAATTAGTTAAACTTAAGAGTGATTTTTTTTACTTAAATGGGACATTTATATATAATTTAATGTCTTTGGTTAAAGTTTGGTTAAATACGGTTAAAGTGTACTTCCAAATACTGACAATCAATTAATGTGAACTAAAATCTACTTTAATGTTGATTAATTTACAGTATTATTTAATTAAAGATATTTGTAATTCCATTTTCGAATAGTGAATTTGTAATTTAGTATGTTTAAAATGTATTTAAAAAATCTATTAAAAGGTATTTTAATTAAACACACTAGAACACTCTAAACGATGGTTGTTTTAATCCAAATTTGGGTCGAATATGGACAAACCCAAACGTTGGGTTAAAAATGTCATTTAAAATTTTAACTTTCACTTTCAACTGTAAATTTTTTAATTATTTTTTTGAACCCAACATTTTGGTTTGTCCATATTTGACCCAAAAACAACCCACCATTTTTTTTTTTACAGTGAATGTATTTTTAATTCACTTCTCGGCATTTAGTATTAATGCTTATTCCAACATTTATTAATACATGATTCAAATCAAAAGTTGTATTTTTTAACATTAGTTACACACTGTGAACTAATAAACAAACAATGAACAACTGTTTTTTTATTATCTAAAGTTGACAAAGATTAATACTGTAACATGTATTGCTTATTTTTAGTTCACGTTGGTTAACCCATTATCTAATGTTACCAAATGAGACCTTATTTTAAAGTGTTAATATAAGCTCTCAAACATTACCCAACACAAATATTAAAGGTTTCTTGGTAACAAATCTTACTCCAGCATTACATAAATGTAAGTTTGACAAACAAAACATTTGATCACAAACACTCCCGATAAGTGTAGATAAGTGTAAGTGTAAAAGATAAGTGTATTTTTGCCATGTCAAACTAGAGAACTCCAAAGAAACAAACGTGCTTGTTGTTTTTATTTAGTATACCCTGATAAAGCAGTTCTGTTTGGTGTGTAAACTAACCTCAATCATCAGGGCAATCTCGTAGTAGAAAACTGGGAGATATTATTTCACATTTTCCACAAACGCAGGATTTACATCCTCCATCACGTCCGTCTTCACTGACACTGGGCTTGAAAAGAATAAATAAATGAATAAAATAAAAAAAAACCTTTAATAAATAAATGTCTACTTTAGAGGGAATTAAACCTATTTTTATCAATTGCACAAATACAGAGACTTATCCCAAGACCCATCCAAATGGAGAAGGATTTTCCTGCATTTGCCATGACAGGCACAGGAACGCTGCTGCCCTCTTCTGTGGGTCGGTTGCCTGTAAATATAGGATGTTTAGAGGGGGATCTGTAACTGGAATTTATGGAAAGGATTATCCAAAGCATTTAAAAAGACTTGATCGTGTGATGGGTGGGCAAGGAATAATGACATAACTTGTGACATCGCTGTCACGAGTGCACCGGTCCTCCTTTACTACTACACTCCCTCAATCACACCCTGGACTACATTTCCCAGCATCCCCTCTGGTTCTCACCTGCCACTGATCATCACTTCATTAACACACACATATAAACACACACCTCGGTCACCCACGTCGTCTGGTCTGGTTTAAAGAAAAGACTGCTTTCATAGCGCCAGAGTATCGACTGCGAGTCTCTTGCGAGCGTTTCTACTTCCTTGCATCTCAAGCGTCTTCAGTCGTGATTAACTTGTTATCACTAAGCTTACCTGCTTTTCCCATCTGCTGCAATAAAGTCGACCCTTATTTCTGCTAACCATCTGTATGAAACTGATATTGCATAACAATCACCTCATCAATATGGGGTTGTGGTTCCACACATCTTGCACAGTATCTCCCATAAGTCATCTGTACTGACCCTGCAAAATGAATCACACTCACCTAAAGGATTATTAGGAACACTTTGTTCCTAACTGTAACATTTCTCATTAATGCAATTATCTACTCAGCTGGTCACATGGCAGTTGCTTCAATGCATGTAGGGGTGTGGTCCTGGTCAAGACAATCTTCTGAACTCCAAACTGAATGTCAGAATGGGAAAGAAAGGTGATTTAAGCAATTTTGAGTGTGGCATGGTTGTTGGTGAGTATTTCACAATCTGCTCAGTTACTGGGATTTTCACGCACAACCATTTCTAGGGTTTACAAAGAATGGTGTGAAAAGGGAAAAACTTTCAGTATGAGGTCAGAGGAGAATGGGCCGACTGATTCAAGCTGATAGAAGAGCAACTTTGACTGAAATAACCGCTCGTTACAACCGAGGTATGCAGCAAAGCATTTGTGAAGCCACAACACGCACAACCTTGAGGCGGATGGGCTACAACAGCAGAAGACCCCACCGGGTACCACTCATCTTCACTACAAATAGGAAAAAGAGGCTACAATTTGCAAGAGCTCACCAAAATCGGACAGTTGAAGACTGGAAAAATGTTGCCTGGTCTGATGAGTCTCGATTTCTGTTGAGACATTCAGATGGTGGAGTCAGAATTTGGCGTAAACAGAACGAGAACATGGATCCAACATGCCTTGTTACCACTGTGCAGGCTGGTGGTGGTGGTGGTGGTGTAATGGTGTGGGGGATGTTTTCTTGGCACACTTTAGGCCCCTTAGTGCCAATTGGGCATCGTTTAAATGCCACGGCCTACCTGAGCATTGTTTCTGATCATGTCCACCCCTTTATGGCCACCATGTGCCCATCCTCTGATGGCTAATCCCAGCAGGATAATGCACCACGTCACAAAGCTCGAATCATTTCAAATTGGTTTCTTGAACATGACAATGAGTTGACTGTACTAAAATGGCCGCCACAGTCACCAGATCTCAATCCAATAGAGCATCTTTGTGATGTGGTGGAACGGGAGCTTCGTGTCCTGGATGTGCATCCCACAAATCTCCATCAACTGCAAGATGCTATCCTATCAATATGGGCCAACATTTCTAAAGAATGCTTTCAGCACCTTGTTGAATCAATGCCACATAGAATTAAGGCAGTTCTGAAGGCAAAAGGGGGTCAAACACAGTAATAGTATGGTGTTCCTATCCTTTAGGTGAGTGTATTACAATCACAGAGTACTGAAAATCACAAGTATCATAATAATATTTATTATTATTATAAACATTATTTCTTGAGGTGGGTGAGACTGATTATTAATTTTTATATTATTAACTATGTGGATTCCACAAATGTCAGGTTTTATAGGGTCTGCTTTGCTAACCAGAGATCTGAAAAACGTTTTCTGGAAACTGGTGTCGATCAAATCCACTGAATGGCGGTTAACTACTATAGTGAGCATAAACTAATGATGAACTGCACTTTTAAAACTGGATTTAGTCATCTTGGTTAATGTTAATTTGAACATTTACCAATAATTTATTAAACTATTGTTAACATTAGTTAAAGCACTGCGAACTAACATTAACAAACAATGAACAGCTTTATTTTAATTAACTAACATTAACAAAGCTTAAAAACAGTAACAAATGTATTTCTCACGGTTAGATCATGTTAGTTAATACATTAACTATGTTTAATGTTATGTTGTGTAATGTTAACTAATGAAAACTCAGAAATTGCTAGTAGTTTCACAAAAATTAAACCTGCCAAAGAAAAACTTACTCTTGTAAAAAGTATTCTAATAATCTTTACAGTGAATAGTACAAATCCACAACCATGTGAACTATTAAGAGTGAATTTGATGTAAATAAATTTGTAACTACAATTACTGGGTAATAACTAGTACTAACCCCGAACCTACCCCTAAATCTTCCCCTGTTCCATGTACTTACTTTATATTGGCCAGTACTTTCTAGGTAAGTACACTGTAAGTACCATGTAAGTACTGTACTGTAAACTGTACTGTACTGTACCCTCTTGTAAAAACTACTCTAATAATCTTTATTTACATATTTTTACAGTTAATAGTACAAATCCACAATCATGTGAACTATTAAGAGTGAATTTGATGTAAATAAATTTAGCATAAATTGAAGTGTAACTATAAAAATGAATCCTGCTATATATCAACATTTTTAGATTTCAGCACAATAAAATGTAAAGGAAATATATATAAAAAAACATTTTAATCAGGTATAAAATTCTGGACATGTATGAGCATGTTTTGGAAGAAATCCAACATTCTTATTTTTTTTTTCCCAAAGATTTATTCTAAAACTTATGAATGCACTCAAATGTACTCACCTAAAATCCCTAAATATGTATGCAAGTGTGCGTGTGCAGTAGTGTGAGTGTCTGTTTGCATGCTTCTACTGTAAGAAGATCCTGCTCCTCTGATTGGCTGTGCAGTCAGTCCGAGCAGAGACTCACAGTGAGGGAGTGAACGACAGTGTTGCCCGAAGCTCTTGGGAGGGGTTTTCTGTATATAACCCTTCTCTGCTGCTCTTCACGCTGACTGCTCCTCTGTCTACCTCAGTCCTCAGTCCAAACCACAAACCTCTCACGATGGCTCAACAACCAATCAGGTATGAAACACAACCACTCTATTCAGTAAAAACCCTTTTGGTGCCGATGTCGATTTGAACTTGTGTCAGTCTGACATTGCCTTGCTTTGTTTGTCATTTATCTTTACCTTTAAAGCAGTGCCTTGATATTGTATAAATGGAAAATGGAAGAATGGGAATGCAATGACTCTGATTTTTTGGGGGGTATTTATTGATTTATTCACTCTCTTCTGTTGTTCGCAAGCCTCCCTGCAAAGCTCATCAATGGCGGAGTTGCAGGACTGGTGGGTGTTACCTGTGTTTTCCCCATAGATCTTGCCAAGACAAGACTCCAGAACCAAAGAGGAAGCCAACGGGTCTACAAAAACATGTATGTTTTGCGCACCACATTTGGTTTATTTTAATTTAGGAATTTTTGTTTTGTCTCGTCCAATCCACTTTAAACTCTACACCGAATTGCAAGTTCACTCGACCATAAATAAGAAAGCATTTTCTTTGAAAGAGTAAGATAATTACCTGTTATGTACCAGAACACAATGTGAGTGTAAGGTGTGGAGCTTATTCAGGCTTCACGATTGTTTCAGAATGGTGACATAGCTCAGTAGACAATAACAGATCATTATCATTGTGATTAGGATGGACTGTCTGATAAAGACTGTTCGCTCTGAGGGATACTTTGGAATGTACAGAGGTAAGCAATTTTAAGTTGATTGAATTTTTAAAAGAAAAAAATAAATCTCTTGACGTTAATCTTTCCTAAAATCTAAAGCCATAGAAGGACATCTTCATAAAGCAACATAATTTGCAACACCTTTGCAACACCTTCCAACACCTGCCCGAGGCACTGACTTAAAATGAGTTGACTGAAATGGGTGTTGGTTTTGGCAGCATCTGTTTAATGCATGTTTTAGATGTTTAGATATACCGTAGTGAAAATTTGAAGTGGATCAATACCTTTCATCAAAGTTATACATGAACTTGAAGTTTGAACAATACCCATTCTTGTCTTAGAAAAACTTTGATGAACTTTTTTTTATCCACTTCAAATGTTGAATAAAGTTTGCAAAGTTTTGCATTTGCAAACAACTCTTTCAATATATAATAAAATATTTTTAAGCAGGAATTACATCCTTAGAACAACAAAATTAAAACATCTCTGTAGTGGTAAATATTTTTCATAGATCGACTCATAAGTTTTCTTCTTACAGGTGCAGCGGTCAACCTGACACTGGTAACCCCTGAAAAGGCCATCAAACTGGCCGCCAATGATTTCTTCCGTCAGCGACTCAGTAGGGGAGAGTACGTTCCCTCCGCGCATATCAAGAGATTGCACAGTACTTAAGATTAGTAACATGAAAAGTGGGTGAATGATACTCCCCTATGTTTCAGACTCAAGCTGAGCGTGTTTCAGGAAATGCTGGCTGGCTGCGGGGCAGGGATGTGTCAGGTTACTGTAACAACCCCCATGGAAATGCTCAAGATCCAGCTTCAGGATGCAGGACGACTTGGTGAGGCATAAACACTGACCCAAGTTCACTTTCTGGCATGCTGAATCTACCATTTTCAATAACATTAATGATGTACTCAGTCATCAAATCAGAGAATATTTCTGTAATGGAGTTCAGTTGTTATGAGAAGAAGGAGGCGGGAACCTTCTTCTTCTGTTCCTTCTGCTGGCCACACAAAACAGAAACAAAACACAACGTAAAATTGTCGTCGCTCCTCCTTTATGCTTCCGCCCCTCCGTGAGAGTTACGAGACAGTTGTGTCTCACAGGTGTCGCTCATTACCACTCACGCCACCGGCCTCACGCCACTCTCACGTCACTCGCCCTCGTCCGGCTCGCCACAATTTCAACATGTAATTCATGTCTCTTATTTAGTAGACTTGCAAGGTTTTCTTTGGGAAGGAACATATCTGACCGGCTGTGCCGTTTTTTTCCACATTCAGTGGCCCAGCAGAGGAAGTTACCCATGCTCCAAACTGTGAAACTTGGAACGGCCAGTCCAGTCCTGAACTGCTCCTACAGTGTGGGTCCTGTGTCTTCAACCAGGAGAGTGTCGGCCATTCAAATTACCCAGGAACTGCTTCGCACAAAGGGCATTCAGGGACTTTACAAAGGACTAGGTGCAACCCTCATGAGGTAAGACTCCATCCTGTAATGTAAATGGACAATCCATTCTAGGCAAAACTGTGGTTGGGGAAAACTATTAACACATCTAAGTACCACACACCTAAATAGAAGGTACTACAGTACCGCTAGCCTAAAAAACACAATAAATATTGGTGTAACACAGGGGTGTCCAATTTTGCTCCTGGAGGGCGACATACCAAGCTGATGGTCATCGTTGGCCAATGTCGTGCTGTTTTTGAGTGTTGGTCGGCTTCGTTTTTTTCACTGTTACACACCATTAGCGGTCGTTTTTTCTTGGGCCGATCCGGCATGTAGAATCGGCATCGGTCCATCGGTGAGAGAGAGAACTCTGATTGACTGTTCAGCTTAGTGAACGATTCATTGCACAAGAACAAAAGCAAACGTGATGATAGGAACAAAGAAGTAAAGACAGTACAGACTTAAAGGCACAGTTCACCCCAAAATGAAAATTCTGTCAGTATACTCACCCTCATGTTGTTTCAACCCTGTAAGACTTTTGTTCATCTTCGGAACACAAATTAAGATATTTTTGATTAAATCTGAGAGCTGGATCACTTCTCCATAGGCTTTTAAAGGGTTGAAACTTGCCTGCCCAGAAAAGTTATTAAAGACATAATTAAAATAGTCCAAGTGACTACAGCGGCTTGCATGTGATGTACAACACAGAAGCAGTACGTGAACTACGTTGAGGCCCAAGGAGAAGGAAATTAATAGTTGCGATAAAGTCGTTAATTTTGTTTGTTTGTTTTTTTTTTAGCAAAAAAAGTATTCTCGTTGCTTGATAAACTTAAGATTGAGCCACTGTTGTCACTTCAACATGAGGGTGAGTAATCACTGGCAGAATTTTCATTTTGGGGTGAACTATCCCTTTAAGGAGGTTTTAAGGTAACACCAGTGGTGGAGGAAGTATTGAATCTCAGTACTTAAGTAAAAGTAAAAATAACCAGATAAATATTTACTTTAGTAAAAGTAGAAGTAACACAATGACAACCATACTTAAGTAAAAAGTACCTGATTTTAAATGTACTTTAAGTATTAAAAGTAAAACTACTTGCATAACAATTTATTCTCTTAATGTCTATTTACTAATGATTAATAAAACATTTAATTCTAACTCATTTAACCTAATACTCCTATAATGATGTTCAATAATGATGGACAAAAAAAATGTTGTCACCATTTCTAAAACAAGCTTGCAATTAGGCAATATACACATCATGCTTCTCCTTATATGTTATTAACTATATTTGGCAGTAAACGTGATTAATTTATGGTGTAATTCTGAACCTCTGGGCTTGCCATAATCCTAACCAAACATATATTACACACGGTGTGTTTCCCTATATGCACGTAAAAACAAATTTTCGTGTATAAATTGCACGATAAACGCACTGCGTGCGAGACACATTTAGTTTATGTATCTATGGCAACCAAACGTCACTGGTGAGACAAACGTGCAACGGACGCACAGTCAGATTACGTTTTGGCAGGGGAAAAACTGATCAGAAAATGTAATGAAAATTTAACAGAAGTTGTAGAAATGTAGAGGAGTAGAAAGTGTAATAATTGCTGCAAAATGTAACGAAGTAAAAGTAAAAAGTATGCACTATTTATTCTACTTAAGTAAAGTAAAGTTACGTGAAAAATGTACTTAAGTAAAGTAACAAAGTATTTGTACTTCGTTACATTCCACCACTGGGTAACACAATCTTACCCAAGCATTCAAATGCGCAAATATTTTCATAACAACATGAGCCAAAGGGAATGAACAAAGTGATCAGAGTGATTGACATTAAAAATGGTAAGCTAGGGCTGCTTTGTTTAGAGTTGTAAATCTGCAGTCCAAGAGTCAGTTTCCCTTTTTTAATGACGAATATAGACTATTGATACCTGCTGATGTAGAAAGACACGGTATTTACTTACACGCAGGGGCAGACATGCTAGTTGTCAGTTACCTTAAGTCCTTTCAGTGTGTTCAAGCGCAGCTTTTGGGCTGAGACGACAGCAGGCGAGAATCGGCAATACACTCAGCTTCCATTGCCACTAGTTCTTTGTTGTGTCCCGGGCTTCATACATCTGCCTGGAAGTTTCTACTGATCCTGCAAGACCTTGGTTTTTGGTTTAGGTGTGTTTACTTAGGGCTGGAGCTAAACTCTGCTGAAAGGTGGGGTTACACTTTATTTCGAAAGTCACTTTAGACGTTCTACTAATTATAAGTAACTTTTCAACTACATGTCAAGTAACTCTAATTAGAGTATTAGTATATTATAGTAGACTGTTAGGTTATGGTTTAGGTGTTAGGCTTTGGGTTAGGAGAATAAGTTTACTTGTAGTCGCCAAGTTACTTATAGTCAGTTGAATGTCTGTTGGGTGTGATGGCGGACCACTGATAGCTGGACGTATTGGTTTACTTCTTTAACAAGCTATCCAATGCAAAGAAACTTGAATTGTACCTTTTTTGATGGATGAGATGGAATTTCAGCAGGTAGAAGGTTGATAAGCCGAGCAAGACAGGCAGCGGGCAGTTTTGTTTGTTGGTAGTATCAGACTGGATGGATTTCAGTAATCCAACAAACAATTGGTAGTTGATTGAAGAAAGGGTGTTAAAAGGCACAACTTAAATGTCAAAACTAATGTCCACGTAGTGTTCAATTGATTCAATAGCGTTTCGATAGCAAAGTAAAGAACTGTATGCTTGTACTTTCCTAAAGCTTCCTTTTTCCTTTCTTGTGTTTGAAAAAGTGAGAGGCGGCCATCTTTTTATTCAAACATTCTCACCAACGGGCTTTATGCCCAGCTGCACTACTTCCTGAATTTCAGCCAGCTCCTTGTTTCCTGTCTGCCATTATTGGCCAAATTGATTAATTCAGGTGTACCTGACCTCAGTAGTCATGGCAACAATAATCAGACACACCTGAATTAATCAATTTGGCCAATAATGGCAGACAGGAAACAAGGAGCTGGCTGAAGTTCAGGAAGTAGTGCAGCTGGGCATAAAGCCAACTGTCGAAATAAAAGTCCCTACAAAATAAAGGATCCTAAATCTAACAAAACATTCCAGTGCTCCAAAAGCACAACAATTTAGATTAAACCAAACTCAAAATAGCTCCTACAGTTGGGGGACCAACAAAATAAAGTGTTAGCAGATATTAAGCCGACAATCTACTAATACTCTAATGACAGTTAGTTGACATGTAGTTGAAAAGTTACTTAGAATGTTAGTAGAATGTCTAAAGTGGACTATCGAAATAAAGTGTTACCGGTGGCCCACCAAAAGCAGGATTGGACATCCCTGGTCAACTTGAACTTGTCCATAGATTAACATACATGTTTGTCCTCGAACAACATTGATATCAAACAATAATGGTAGAATGAGAGTCTTCAACAACTTTCTTAGTGGCCTATCATTCCTCTCAGATTTCCAGGGTAGGTTGGGGTTAGGACTGTAATTATTTGGGCAAATGACACTGATCAAGGAACTTCCAACAAGGTATCTCTCTAAAACAGACACTGGATCTTCTTCTTGCAGGGATATCCCCTTCTCTGTGATTTACTTTCCACTGTTTGCCCACATCAACCAGCTGGGCAAGACATCTGAGGGTGACGATGTGCCTTTTTACTGGTCTTTTATTTCGGGCTGTGTGGCTGGATGCACAGCGGCTGTGGCGGTCAGTCCTTGTGATGGTGAGTGTTCAAGATTGGCTGAACAACATGTGTTTGTGCAGATGTTAGTGTATTTGAAAAGACTAAGGTTGATCCATCTCTATCCAGTGGTGAAAACCCGGCTCCAGTCACTCAATAAAAGTGCCAATGAAGACACCTACAATGGCGTGTTAGACTGCATCAGGTATAGTATCCAGTAACTCGGAAAACGGACATTCTGAGATAGAGAATTAGTAACCATTTTGGTTTCGCTTCTGTTGTAGTAACGATGATTCCACTCTTCCTACAGAAAGATAATGCGTAAAGAAGGGCCAACTGCTTTCCTGAAGGGTGCCGGCTGCAGGGCGCTAGTCATCGCTCCACTCTTCGGAATTGCTCAAGTGGTTTATTTCATCGGTGTTGGAGAGTTCCTCTTAGGACAAAGCCCATTCAACCTTTACTCTGTCTAAACATCTCCACACTATGAAACCAACTGAATTAAACTTTAAAGACCAATGCTGCTATGATGCAACTAAATGTTTGAGAACAAACCAACCCGGTCACATGACATTTCGTAATATTTTATATGAGATGGTGGTATCGTGCAAATCTGGGTCATACAAAAACAGAAACCTACTTTAGTAATCTGGAAGGTTACATGATCCAAGTTAGAAGACATCACATGATTTCGCCATCTTGTGCAAATTATTAAGTGTTGCCATGAATGTGTGTTGAAACAAATGGTTTTCAAGGAAGATTGATAATGGCTTATGAGTTCAATTTAATGTCTTTACATGCTACCTTTGGCAGATTTAATATGCTTATTCAGGAAGCTATAGCATTGAACATGATAAGGTTTCTTTTTCTATTGGAAATGTATGGTCAGAAACAGTCAGATTTATCCTCAGTGAGGGTTGATTCGAAAGCTTAGTCATGATTCATGCACTCAAAGAGCCAGAAAATCTTGTAATATCTTTTTTTTCTATACACACGTCCTTCATTAACAGTTCTGTCCTAACTTTCTTGTGATGTTTTGAATATGCACAATATTATGTAGGCGCTGCTGATTAATGTGGATATTTGTATGGAGACATATCTAGAGGACATTGTTATACAATATACATGACTCTAAAGAGACAGAGAGATGGGAAGTTTGATTCCTGCAGAAGTGAGGTGAGAGTTTTACATTAACAGAATTAAAATACATTCTGTTCAACCTAAACTTGTTAAATTGTCATACTTAGATATTTTAAACATCTTGAACCTTTACCATTGAACCAAATGGTAATGGTTTGTTTGAACCAAATGGTAATCAAGCAGCTCACATGTGATTTGTTTGGGATTTACACATTGAAATAGAAGAAATAAGTAACTGAATAATGGTTTGACACAAGGACCATAACAAACTAAAACCAATGTGTGTTTTATTGTTAACTCCACAATGTTCCTAATTTTGTGGTTAGTGTGTGCAAATGCATTTAAAAAAAAAAAGTTTTTAAGTTTGTTTGGCTAGTCTATTTGCTACTATACACTGCTGAATAATTTGGATACTGTGTATAACGATACATTAAGCAAAACCCTTTTTAGGATGTAGTGAAGTATGTGAGTCTTTTCAATTTTAAAATAAATGTAAATTTTATATCAATATTTTTTCAAAATATTCAATCTGGTTTGTAATGGTATTAAAGGAGAACTCCGGGCAATTTTAACATTGAGCTTATTTTTTTGTACGCTTGGAACTCGATAATCGACTACTGTGGACTTCGATCGAAAACAGGAAGTAAATATGTGAGCTGGCTGAAATAACATCATTTTTATTAATATCTTTCACATCTGCTGCAGTCAGATTGACCGTGGTCACTCTTAATAACACCACTCACATGGCTGTGCACTTGTAACAACAAATCAAGGATGTTAGGAGGCTAAAAGCAGGCTTATATCATGCCCCAATGAAGACAACAGGGTGCTAATTTTAAAAAGAGAATAACACGTTGTAAGCAACACCGATTTTATTTGTGTCTGTACTGACAGCACTCCAAATGTATAAAAAAAGAGCTCAATGTTAAAATTGACCGGAGTTCTCCTTTAAGAGATCATGTGAAAGACCAAAAAACGAACTCTAACAAAACTAATTTAGTTTTTTTTTTTTATAAAAAAATGACATGGAATTCATTCATTAGTAGTGCAGTGGTTGTACTTAAGCCTGTCAACAAATTGTATCCATAAAGGGATACTCCACTTTTTTGTAAATAGGCTCATTTTACCACTCCCCCAGAGTTAAACAGTTGGGTTTTACCGTTTTCTAATGTATTCAGACAATTTTCGGATTTTTCGAAGAATATCAGTAACCAGACAGTTTCTGGTCTCATTGACTTCCATGGTATATATTTTTTTTTTCTACTATGGAAGTCAATGAGACCAGAAACTGTCTGGTTACTGATATTCTTCTAAAAATCAGAAAATCGGCTGAATGGATTCGAAAACGGTAAAACCCAACAGTGGGGGAGTGGTAAAATTAGCCTATTTCCAAAAAAAGTGGAGTATCCATTTAAGTCTGGGCAGTATTGAAATATAACACTTGCATTTACAGTAATACATTTTAAAATTCAAAGAATGGCATGTGTTGCAGTAGTGTAAAGGAAACTCACACATATACAGACATGTGAAGTGCTTGGTGAGTGTTAACTAAGAGCACATCTGAGCAAGTGAAAAGTGCACACTGTGCAGTGTAGCTGAAACTTTAGCCTGCGTGTGATTCTGCCCAAGAGCTTCCTGCGCAGCTGACGTGCAATTCATGTCAGAAAGTTTAGACAAAGTCTTGACTAGTACATGATCAATTGTAGCTAGCAGTGTAATTTACAATATTTTTTTTTCAAACTTCTGTATTTAAAAGCACATTTTTTAAAAAAACTTACAAAAACTCTAGAAGATAATAATGAAGAATAAACATCTGTGGCAAGAAATATAAATAGTGACACCAAATTGTTACATTTTTTATATACATTATACACGTTTCATATCAACTCTTCATTTTCATTTACATTTTTTTTTTATGTAAATATTTGGTCAGAAATTAAAATTTGATGAGACGTTGTAGAACTAATTGGTGGGCCTAACTAATGTGGAGAAAAAAACAAAACAAAAACGTTTTGATCTGTAGAATGAATGGAGTAGTAAAACCATTACTTTTCACCTTATGACTGCAAGCTGGAGCCAAATTCTTTCCCTCTCTCACACGCACACACACACACACACAACTCAAGCCTGTCATGTGATACAACATTGATTCAAGACTGTGCTACTAATATTTCAGTGCCTTCCATTGCAGTCAGTTAAAAAGACAACCAGTGGTGATGTTATGTGCTGAGGGGCCCCACTAAGGTCCTGTGGTGCACTGTATATCCTACTCGTTTTGCTTGGGAAAGTGCACTCACCCATGCTCCAATAAAAATCTTTAATGGATGGTCCTATTTACATGGTACAACTTCTCTGCTACATGTCACTGGTGATATAAAATCTGAAAAAAAACAAACAAAACAAACAAAAAAAAAACCCCACAAGACTCAGAAACTTCAAACAAGTTTATTTGTTCTCGTGCTGCAATTTTCCTGAGACACGCGAACGCTATTTTTGAACTTGTTCTCCAGAAAATAAATTAAACACACAAATTATAAACACTAACATCAAAAAACTGCAGTGTTATGTTTACAGTACAAACAATCTCTACATCGTTTACACAAATTGTAAGAATGACACATTAAAAATTGTTTACAACACAGTCTCAAAAGCTACATGCTCCATTCTAGTTATTTTACAGTCTGAACAACCACAGACGGGTTGCCGTTGGGTATGAGGACAGAACTACTTCAACATTAAATGTGAACGAAACACTTGTTTCATGCGTTACTCTCTGTTAGCATCGACTACGACGTATCCCAATCGCTACTCTAATGCCACTTCAGCTTGAGGAACTTCAGCAGTGATGCACCAGCAGAAATATATCTGACCAACCAATGGCTATCCCATTATAAATAATAAAAAAGAGAGATTTTGTCCCATTTCCAATCCTTCATGGAAAAAGAATATTTCAACAAAATATTAAAGGATTAGTTCACTTCAGAATTACAATTTTCTTGTAATTTAATCACCCCCCGACATGTCACGGAAAACATTCCAGGATTTTTATCCATATAATGGACTTCAATGGGGCACAACGGCAAAAAGGTCCAAATTGCAGTTTCAAAGACTCTACACGATCCCAGCCGAGGAATAAGGTTCTTATCTAGCCAAACCATCTGTCATTTTCTAAAAAAGGAAACATTTATATACTTTTCAACGATAAATGCTCATCTTGCACTAGCTGTGATGCGCCACGCATCACGTAATCATGTTGAAAGGTCAAGCGTGACGTAGGTGGAAGTACAGACCTAGTGTTTACAAATCAAACGTGCCAAGACTAAGTCAAGCGGCATTTACAACAAAATAAAACAAAAGGTAAAACAATGTTGTCGGAAGATGTTGAGCTTTTCGCCCTACCCTACATTTATGAACCGAAATATGCGATTAAAAAAAGAAAACCATCAGTTGACCCTTATTCCTCTGCTGGGATTGTGTAGAGCTCTTTAAAGCTGCATTGAAACTTAAATATTTTCCCCGAAGAAAGAAAGACATGAACATCTTGAATGACGTTAGGAAATTTTAATTCTGACTGAATGAACCCTTTAAGTTGTCTTTTCGGACAAATTAAAGAAGGCACCTTAATATTCAAATGCAAAAAACACAAAATAAAAAACACTGGCCAAAGCTGCCTCTATACACACCAACCGCACAATACAGATCTTCACGATCACTATGACTATGAAACTCTCACACAGATATGTACACAGAAATGGTAGTAACACAAAAGTGTTCATTTCAGTTTGGAGACCATTTTGAATTTGATCATTTGAAGTTGAAGGGTAGTTGATGGAAAAAAAAAAACCATCAAAATTTTAAGGTTAAAATGTTTGGGTTCAAAAGTGTGAGACGTTGTTGAAAATCAGGAAAACAAAATCTAATTAAAACCTCAAAATACGCCATATGGTGCAGATGTACCTTGAGTGACCTGAGTTCGTGCCCTGGCTCGAAGTCCTTTCCCGATCCTATTTCCCTCTCTCATTACTTCCTGTCTTAACTCCATGGTCCTATCCAATAACATACAAATTTTACAAATCTACATTTTATAAAAGAACGTGATATTGTAGAAAGGAATTCACATGGCCAATCTAATATGAGGTCACCAAATTCACATGTAATTTATTCATGCATTTCATATAAATTTGGAAGTTTTCGAAGTAGCATGCCAACCTTAAGGATGCTGCTTGGACTGCTATCAACTGGTGAATGAATCAAACAAATGATTCATATGCTATTCGTGTCTGATCCATTTCGTATTCACAGCGCAGATGGTTGTACGCAACCACAGACAGACAGTATAAGGCACCAGATGAGTCTTTACTTATAGATACAGGCATAAAATAACCACACCACAAGATCCACAGCGAGAAAGAGTGGATTTGGCTCCATCGAGCCCCAGAAGACCAGGCGTTATCAGCTGTTGCATAACAGAAGCCTCGCCAGAGTTCAATCGCAAGAAAGCGGAGCTGGAACTGTGTTGGTGTGACGTGGAAAGGAAATTTACTTACTGAACAAAAATGCAAGGATTCCTCTAAAGATCTCCAGCATGCGAGATTAGGGCTTTCTGTGCATATGTGTGTCGTTTTGATCATTCATAAATGTTCAATCTCTTGGTGACAAAGAAGACTGCTTTCTTTGTGTATAAACATTAAGTGAAAGGCATCAGTCAGTGGGTCTTCTTACCGTTCCCACCAGCCGTGGATTTGCCACAGAATCCCTGGCATCACATTACATAATATTTTTATCTGACATGTGAAGCCACACAGCAACAGCCAAGAATAGCATGAAAATGCAGATCAGCGTGCACTAAAACTGAACTCACAATCTGAATTATATTATTAACACATTTTTTTTTTTTTTTTGTCGCAATTGGAAACTCCAGCTCGGCACCTAACCAGTAGGCATTAAATAATGATAACCCAGAAATTTGAAAGGGTTAAAACCGGATTATGTGTACAGGATTGTGGACATGGAGTTTGCTTTCAGCTCCTGAGTTTATAGGATGGCAGAAGAACCCCTTGAACTTGGTTGGAATGTTATTGTTGTATATGCGTGTAAGGCCGAGGAAGACTGTGCTAGATCACCTCCCTGCTGTTCCGGATTGCACAGCATAGGACCATACTGAAGATCATCCCAATAATCTGTAAAGAGAGAAGATGTTACACATACACAAAGTTGTACATGACACTGTTTGCTTCCTTAATATTTATCTCTAATCTTACTACTGTATACTGTAGGTGCACATTAACTGATCGCAACACAAATTTTAGCAGAGAATTTACCGTCAAAAGTCATTATTGGGTTAAATGAGAAAAACATAAAATATACATTACAAAAAAAAAAATAGCTTTTGAAAAAAAAACATTGTATTTGATTAAACAGAGAATGTATTACTGTTTAATAAATTCAGTAATTCTGTTTGCCATTAGCCATCATCCCACCCTGTTTAAAATCTGCTACCATCATCCCTGTTCCTAAGAAAGCAACCACAAATAACTTAAATAATTACAGGCCGGCAGCACCAATTGACCTATGGCTAAGCCACGCCCCCTCCACTCACTCGGACATACAGTCAACATTCGGGCACGGGCGCTATGGCAGACATTTCACAGGAGGCAATTGGTGATTTTTGGAGACAGAAAGATTATATGCCATCTTGAAGTCACCTAAAGGGCCTTAACTATGCATTTGAGGGTTATATTAATAATTTTATTGTTGAGAAGGTCGATGAAAACCCAGATAGCAAACTGACATTGAATCAACGTGGAAATATGACATTGAAACAACGTTGATCTGACATAGTTTTGCTCATCGAATTAACGTTGAACCAACGTCAGACGCGTCATTCTTTCAAAACTAACGGAAAATCAACTTGAAATCAACGCGTTGTTTCAACGTTATGAAAGCAAACCAATTTTCGATTTTGATTTAGCTTTGAAGAATGCCGCGTCTGACGTTGGTTCAACGTTAATTCGATGAGCAAAATCAACGTTGTTTCAATGTCATGAGAGACGTCGTTTCCACGTTGATTCAATGTCAGTTTGCTGTCTGGGAAGCTTCAGCTCCAGGCAAAAATGTACAGCTAACAGTGTAAAAACATTCACATACACAGTATTTCCCAACCCTGTTCCTGGCGGCACACCAACACTGTGCGTATTCTTTGTCTCCCTAATCAAACACACCTGATTCAACTCATCAGCTCATAATCAGATGGGTTAATGAGTTGATGAGTTGAATCAGGTGTGTTTGAAAAAGGAGACAATAAATACACGCATTGTTGGTGTGCCGCCAGGAACAGGGTTGGGAAATACTGCTCTAGACTATACAGTTTCTAATAATTAAAGTGTTCAAGTGGTGATATTGCACTTTGACATACTGCACATTACATAAGACAGCAGAATAGACAGAAGAGAGACTGGAATAAAAATAATAAATGTAGTTAAATAATGTGACTGGAGTAGTATTTTAACCTTTGCCTTTAGTGCATTTTTGAGTTTAGAGTCCGGATTGCCACTGGAAAGAAGCTGTCCTTTAGTCTTGTGGTACAAGTCTCCAGGAACAGGGTTGGGAAACACTGCTCTAGAGTGTATTTCTTTTTGTGGTTATATGGTTGTCTGGTTATAAGGTTATATGCATGTCTTTCCAAGATCATTCAGGTGCAGTGCTTCTAATATCGTTGTATGCAAATACAATGACAATACGTGCTTTCAATTCAAGATGGAAATAAAAATGTGCTAAATTGACTACATTGAAATATTAGAATTTACCATGACTCCTGCGATTCCGATTCCCACATAACCGACGATGAAGAGCTTACTGTTGAAAAACTCTTGAATGGCCACGTCACATTTCTGCAGACAGTGAGACAGACTGATAGTATGTTTCTTTTAGTGTGTACCGTGTCCTTCTACACCAGTGGTTCCCAAACTTTTTCTGCCTGGCCCCCCTTTTGTAGAAAAAATATTTTAAACTGTCAGAGCTTTGGAGTATGTCAGAAATAACACGGGGCATCAGTTTACTCTCTGGGATTTTGTTGTGACGCACCACATCTAGTGTAGACAGCCTCACTGATTAAAATGGTTTCTATTTGCTATTGAGTTGCGCTGCTTGTGTCTGGTGTAGTTGTTTACAGGAGTAGTTCACTTTAAAAATAAAAAAAAACTTTTGCTGATAATTTTCTCACCCCCATGTCATCCAAGATATCCATGCCATTCTTTCTTCAGTCGTAAAGAAATTAAGATTTTTGATGAAAACATCCCAGGATTTTTCTCCATATAATGGACTTCAATGGGAACCAAACGGTTCAAGGTCCAAAAGACAGTTTCAGTGCAAACTGTTCAAAGGGCTTTCAGAACAATTTCAGACGATGAATAAGGGTCTTATCAAGCGAAACGATCGCTCATTTAAAAGAAAAAATAATAAAGTTTAAATTTTATAAGCTCAAATGGTCACCTTTCTCTGTTAGGGTTAGGGTGTGATGCGCGTTCGTGACTCTCCTATTCGAAATCGTTCATCAAAATGAACGAATCTTTTCCCGAGTCAATTCGTTCATTCCGTTCGTTGAATGAACCAAATGACACGAAAAAAGATTCGTTCATTTTCGTTCAGGGTCTTATCAAGCGATCGTTTCGCCTGATAAGACCCTTATTCATCGTCTGAAATTGTTTAAAGCCCTTTGAACACTTTGCACTGAAACTCTCTTTTGGACCTTGAACTGTTTGGTTCCCATTGAAGTCCATTATATGGAGAAAAATCCTGGAATGTTATCATCAAAAACCTTAATTTCTTTTCGACTGAATAAAGAAAGACGTGGACATCTTGGATGACATGGGGGTGAGTAAACTATCAGCAAGTTTTTTTTCAAAGTGAACTACTCTTTTAAGTAGATTTAATATCTTTATGTTTACCTGGCAGTGGCAGTTTTTCACAAACTTGTCCATTCTTATTGCAGAACCATGAATCATTCATTTATACTTTTACACGGCTCCCAGCAATACTCAATTCTGATTCTTAAATCACGCTATCCATGGCGCGGTCTATAATTGAACGACAGCAACCACTACTACTGATAACACACTGCTCTAGTGGGTACTGTGAGACATTTTGAAATAATAAAATATGTCAAATTAATATTTTGTGTTTAATCATGTGGCAAGTATCCGGATAATAAGCAGGAAAATTTTGCAGTGGGGTCTTGTATCATTCCGCAGGTTTCTTTTACATAACAATTTGCCAGGGATGGACTAACGGCCAGGGCACTAGACCAGAGTGGCGGCCCGGACAAGCTGGTGGGGGGTGATGATGGGGGTTGGGGCGACCTGTCAACAACACCACCCATACGCAATGAGAAATTGGAGTGCTACGCTACATCGTTAAACCCATACGCAATGGGAAATCGGAGCACTAGCGCACGACCGTTTCATAACCCGTCCCTGCTAACTGTACACTATCCCGTGCCCCCCTATGTATAACTCTGCACCACCCAGTTTAGGAACCACTGTTCTACATAATTCATTTTCAGTCACACTAACTTTCAAATTCTAAACATACTGGTATTTACCAAACAAACTTTCTACTTATTGCATCAGAAATCCTCACCTGGATTGATTCGTTTTCTTGACACAAATTGGGCGTTGAAGGTGAGCCACAGCAGTTCAGCTGCAGATGTGAAACATGACAAATTCAATCACTCATGACAAGGTTGGGCAAATATACAACCATTATATTATATTTAGTATATTAGTGTTGTTAGTGTGAACTGAAACCATTTAAAACCGATAGTTTTTAAAAAAAGCTAAAAAATACAGTAAAATAATAATACTAGATGAGATACTAATTCAAAATTATATTAATAAATACTGTATAAGTAATACAAAATAGCAGTGATTTATATTTCAACATATGACTCTAAATACTACGACATTTCAAAAATAAACATTGTCTCAAGCTAAACTTTTATATTTATTCTTCCTGATTAAATCAACAAAGAGACACACAAATAATTTAATAAAAGTGTAAACTCACAATGATGTGGTAGGACTGGACAGTTGTATTGCTGTTGGTGTCTTGGGCTGAGTCGTCATAGAATTGTTTTATTTCCTCAATGATCTAAATGACACATTAATAACAATGAGTCGGAAACGTCAGACTAATATAATTTCAAAATGAACTCTGATTCAACACATTTCCAGTTTTGTAGTACCTTATCTTTGTTGAGAAATCCAAACACTCCTGCTGCAACTTCTGCTCCAAAGATGACTAGAAGACAGGCGAAAAACTGCCAGGCAAGAGAGACATAGCACCTGGGTTACTTCTACTTTATTCTCCATATTTTTTATTAAATTAAGATGCTAGTTGTTTTTTTGAAATTGAAATGTTTAAAACAGCATAAGCATCAGATAATTGTATTTGATCAATTTTGTGATGTTTGTGGTATTAGTTCATTTGTCTCAATCTAAAACATTCCATCCTGTTGGAAAAATTACACATTTAGTACACGGTTATCAAGATATTAAAAATGGTTAAAAATATATAAAATTAATTTAAAGTTGACATCCTGTCAGTTTCTCACTGAGCATTTTCTTTGAGCAATATTGTTTTGTTAAATTAGAAGAATGAGCACTTACCAATCCCAGCAGGCACTGAGACTCCCTCACAGCACCACAGCAGCCGAAGAAGCCCACCAGCATCACCAGACCCCCGGCCGCAATGAGGATATAAACCCCTGCGCAGGACACAAGGATAAAGCAACAGTTAACAAATCACATGACAGGTAATACAAAGACCAGAACATTGGTTATACTAAAACAACAATATTTATTTTAAAAAATATTTCACATATTTATTAATCTCAAAGAGATGATGGATGTTTTTAAAGCATTTTGTCATGTTGTCAAGGCAATTTCCCACCATTAACAAAGCTTGAGGGTTTAAGTGAAGAAATTAAGATTTAATTATTGTAATCTTACTACTGTAAAGTAAAATAATGAATATTCAGTACTTATTACAGTGCAGTTTTATATGATAAAATAGTACTGATAGTTGTATATAATATACAGTAGCCTATAAACATTAGCTAACAATTAAAGATAACAGCACAATATACTAAACACTAAAAATGTTACCTTTTATTTTGTTTAAAATTTAAATACTAGCAATAATGCAGATTTTAAATGATGAACTTCCAAGTAGTCCTGTTCCATCGGAGAAACTGCCACTAATGTGAATGTGAACGCTAAAGAATTACTTTCTCCAGGTATACGCCTTATTCACGGCAGCGCCATCTTTGATTTTTAATGAGAATGAAAGCGAGGCTGTGAGGGATAGACTTGCATCTCTTCAATGGGCTGTACTGTTATTTAATGTGTTTTCAGATTGTTCTGCTCATGAAACACTGGAAAAATATCTTTCCAAGAAATGTCAGTTGACAAAAAAACTCCAGACAATGTAAGCTGTGGAAAATTGTATGTAATCTAGCCGTTTTATTCAGCTTTTTACAGCGGATGCCATTGGAAACACGGTAAGTCTATCCCTCACAGCCTCACTTTCATACCTGTCATGGCGCTGCTCTGAATAAGGTCTATTAGACCTCTCACGGTTAGGTGGCTGTAGTGAAGCGCACAACTCAGTAGATACTCAAACAGATCTTTAATCCAATAATCAACACAAAATGAACAGGAGAATCAGTATGGGATAACACAACCACATAATCACAGAGAAAGTAAAACAATACAGGACAAAGAACAGACTGAAACTGAGGGCTTAAATACACAGGGTAAAACAAAGGAACTAACGCATTAATTAACAAGGTACCAGGTGAGAGGGAATTAAAAGGATACCCAGCGATCGGGGGGTGTGGCCTAATTCAAGGCTTTTCGCAAACAACTTTTTTTTCAAAAATTCTTAATTTTATGTTGCCATTACAATTATTTTACTGCTCCTGATTGCGTCAGAGCCGCAAGATCCCAAATCGTAAATATCAAACATGAGATCTTGTCTCACTGTGGAAATGCTACTGCAATCGACAGACGGTCCGGAAGAATCTTCTAGTGTGCATTCGGAGAATTATAATGCTAAAAATCGGTTGAAACTGTCTGTGGTCTCCACAGTTTAAAAATCCTCTACTGTGTCCCAGACCTTAGACAAGACACAACAACCCTGACAAGACCTCTTTGTCTTGACATTGAGTAATTGTTTCAGGAAACAGCTTCATCAAGCCAAAGAGGATGCTTACAGAGGTGGGGATAAAATATTGTATAACCAGGCCAGAAACAGACTAACAAAGAAGATCAGAGTGGCTGAAAGAAGCTACTCTGAAAAGCTGAACCCCCCCCCCCAAAAAAAACAAACAAACAAACAAACAATTCTCAGCCAACGACCCGGCAACAACCAACAAATGGCTGAGGATCTGAAAGTGTTTTACTGTCGATTTGAAAAGCCAGCTCACACCCCACACCCGCTCTGACCTGCTCTTCACACATTCCCCAACACCTCCTGCAACCCCCTCCTGCTATTCAACTTAAGGTCTGTGTGTAGGACGTGAGCCGAGTTAAAAACCCCCCCAGAATATCATGATTTCCATTACACGGGAGTAGATGTTAAACTTCATGCTGATTTATACTCGGCTTTCGCTAAGATAAGCACAAACTAAGACCTAGCCTTACAGTAAACTATGCTTCTCCATCCATTTACACTTCTTTCCATATGGTGGTGCGACTCCCCTTCTGTCCGGCGTTAATGGCTGCAGTGTACTTGGCGCGTCAGCACACAAGACAGCTGCAACTACAGTATGGTCTCCCCAGTGGACCAACACGACAACCACTTGGATTGAGCTGAGTAGGGGGCATCTCTAGGGTCTTCAAGTGGGCACTTAGTGTTTTAAACTTAAAAACTTAGTGTTTCGTCGACTTGCCCACGACACCTCAAGAGGGCTCGATAGTGACTCTGGCGTCCCAGGGTCAGCCCCCTCCTTCCCCCACTCAACTCAGCCCAGCTTACTGACCTCTACATCCCTCCTGTTGCTGAGGTTGACCTAACCACAATCTCAAATCTTTCCGCAACCCAACCATACGCGCCAACCCGTTTGACTAAGGCTGTCAAGCCCCACTATCGTCGTTAAAGCAGTTTCAGTGGCAACGGTTCCGTATGGCACACCACCTACCGCAAAACATAATATCTGCCCAAACACCACCCGTCATTCACGCAATATACACAGAAACGTGATGACTGTAATTACTATGCAACCTATACAAATGAACCAACCGACTCTTCAAGTTTTTCAAGAATTCAATGAAACCATAGCGTGGCGTACTGTACACAGCCAGTTTCTGCTCCTTTCTGCTGCTTCAGATAAGTTCTTACTGTTGCAACGCAACTCTTGGCCACTGAATCCGACGTCTTTGAGGAACCTTGTAGAGTGTGTCACAAATCCTTGACCACCCACTTCCACTGGATAAACCTGGTCTCTCCATCCTCAGTTGAACAATGCATGCTGATACAAACCATAAAACAATATCTGGTCGAAGGTTAGTGGTGGCAATCTCAGGTGGAAAAATAAGCCGTTGATCAAGATCAGCCAGCATCTTCCAGTCCGTAGCAGCTTCCAGTTGTCCTGGGTGAGAATTGGTGTTAACACCTTTTCTTGGTGGTTGCTCGCCTGGGCAGAGGAATATTGTCTTCTGCGTGTGATGTTTTGCAAGAACAGGCGGCAACTTATTGGTCATACTATGCTTGCTTTCCAATGCTAAGTAGTCTGTAGTCTTGTAGTCTGTGTTGTTTATGGGTATGTGTATGTGGGGTTTACCTGTTGTATGACCTGTATGTTTACCTGGCTGCAAGGTAAGTTTCCCTCAGGGGACAATAAACTGAAACTGAACTAAAGCCAAACATCGCAGTACTTGGTCATGGCGCCAAGTAAACCGACCTTGGGTAAGAGCCACCTTACATCCTGTCAGAATGTGCCTTAATGTGGCAGGTGATGAACACAAAGGACAAGAGGGATCCTCTCCTACCAAGAGGTTTAGGTTCTGCGGTGATGGAAGAACATCATATGTTGACCTAATAAGGAAACTGATCCTACTCTCTTCCATTGACCAAAGGTCTTGCCTGCCCATCTTGCGTTGTTCCACACTCTCCCATCTCATCCACTCTCCCTGCTTGGCCTGGGAAATGGCATTTATACACCTCATCCTCTCCTCCTGCTTTCACACCTCTTTGACTACCAGCTTCCTTCTTTGAGCTGGGACTGTCTTGTGCCCCCAAAAAACATCATACATCATTGAACTTCATGACTACAGACCTGATGCTCTCAAATCAGTGGTCATGATGTCATTTGTTGGCCAACGTGAAGGACATCACTGGACTCTTGCAAACAGGTCTGTGGATGATGCAGTCAGCATGGGACTGCACTATATCCTGCAACATCTTGACAGACTTGGGACGCAAGGATCTTATTTGTGGATATCAGTTCGGCTTTCAACACCATCAAACCAAATCTTTTATCATACAACCTGATCCTGCTTTTCATGCCCACCTCAATCTGTCAGCTTTCTGACAGATAAGCAGCAGCTAGTGAGAAACTCACATCCAGGACCCACACTATCAGCACTGGTGCTCCTCAGGGTCACATCACCCCACTGCTCTTCTCACTGTACACAAATAACTGCACCTCTAAAGACCACTCACTCAACTGGCTGACAGGTGCAGTCATACCAACCTGGAGCTGAACACGCTCAAAACAGTGGAGATGATCGTGGACTTCAGGAGAAACACCCCAGCACCGTGGCAGCAGTGAGTCATTCAGGTTCATGGGTGACACCATCTCTCAGACCTGAAGTGGGACAATCACAGAGACTCCAGAGTGAAAAATCCCAGCAGAGGTTGAACTTCCTTCGCCAGCTGAGCCACAGGAGCTGCTGACACAGTTCTACTCGGCCAACATTGAGTCTGTCTTCTAGACTTCAATAACTGTCTGGTTTGGTGGCCAAAGACATCAGAGGACGGTTCGGGTTCGGACTGCTGAGAGGATCATTGACGCCCCCCAGTCCAACCTCCAGACCCTGTACTCTTCCATAGTGAGGAAACAGGCAGGTAAAATCATCACACACTCTACTCATTTGAACTGTTGTTGTCCAGACAGTGCCTCAGATCACTAGGCATGGGGACAGTTCCTTCCCACAGGCTATTTCCCTCTTAAACAGTTAAATGTGCATTATCCTTGTAAATTCATTAAGTCCTATTATTCACAATACTGTAAATATGTCCATTATCTGTACACTTTTTAATGACTAATCCTATGTGTCTTTATACTTTTATTTATTTATTCTTAAATTTTATTATGTGAATATTCTGGAAGCTTCAATACCAAGGTAAATACACTTTTGTGTCCAAGCACACTTGGTAATAAAGCTGATTGTTCTTTCTGATTGTTCGGTAGGAAGTAATATAACCAGATCACCAGCAGAGGGAAGCACAAGCGTTATACGAGTCCTTTTGTGAGATGACAGCATGTTTTTGAGAACAGCGAGACCGCACACAACACTCAAAGATGATGTCATTAACTTTCACTCCAGCCTCTTCCATTATCTTATTATCCTCATTAGAGAAAATAGAAAGAGGGCAAGGGGTGCATTAATTCCCATCTGCCCCAACAACAGAGATATGGCTGACAGGTTTAACATCCTCAGACTCTAGCCTGAAAATGTAATCGAGAGACATAAGCTCTTTAGTTTATGATGAGTTCTTCCTGAGCCATTGTAATTATGCCACATGAGACCTGGGCAGGTGGGAAGTCTGGAAATGAGATATAAACTCTCTTGAGAGAGAGAGAGGGCGAGAGAGAGAGAAAGGGAGAGGGAGGAATATTGCCTCCCTTTTTATTATGTAGTATAAAAAAATTACAGATGTTGATAATTATTAGTGCTTTCAAAGTCATGCTTTATGATATTCCTTAAACATTCTGGTCAGGGTATTAACAGTTTCAAAAGTTGGATGTTTGGATGTCTTTTGGATGTTTTTAGTGAAGTCTCATGCTCACCAAGACTTCATTTATTTAATCAACATACAGCAAAACACTAATATTGTTATCGATTGTACTAACTTACATTAGCATACACTTTGGTTTGTATACTGTACTATGTACTATACTATGAATATGTACATGTATACCATGAGTTTTTGGTTGTTTATGGGTCAAATAACTTCAAGCTTAATTTTATTGAGCAGACTGTTGGATATTTAGCCAATTTCACAAGCAAGTAGGCCACAAATACAAAGCTATAGGTAATCACAGCCTTGTTGGTATTTTGAAAAGTGTGATATTTATATTGAACAGTTCCCTGAGTGATAAAAACATAGCACAGCACTCCTCAACAAGTGGCATGATTTAAGGTTTCATTAATTTCTTTAATACAAATAATCCTTAGGTTTAATGATTAGGAGCTACTATAACCTCGGTAGGAGAAACGGACCTTTGCAAACATCTCTAAACAGAAGTATAAAAAAATAAAAACTTTGAAATTTCCTTGGGCTGAGAGTGTACTAAAGCTCAAAAGCATCTCAACAATATCTCATGAAAAAAAAGGAGAGCAAATTAGAGCTGAACCTAAAATAAAGCGTGACAGAAAGAGTGGAAACAACTTTCATCTTCCCTCATGACTAAAAACAATCTTGTCACATGCTGGTAATATTTACACCGTTGCCACAGCCGTGGAAAGGACCATACTTTGTCATTGCTAACTCTATAATCGAAAAGTCATGTAAAATGTGTGTGTGTGTGTGTGTGTGTGTGTGTGTGTGTTTGTGTAGACTGAGAGGACTATGAAGCCTAAACTGGTCACTGTCAGCAATGTCAGATGGTTTATTCCAGCGATTAAGGTTTGGCAGGTTAGCATGGTCCCGTTAACCCCTTCTGTAAAAACATCTTTCTTTATCTATGGCCATTCCAAATTATTGAAGTATTATGACAAAATATAATTAAAGCAGTGTGCATATACTGCAACAGTTTAATGTAAAAGTTGGAATTATGTAGTCTATAAAGTCTATAATATTTAAGTCTATACACATATTTGTATGTGGGTTATATTTGCATTTAAATGTGACAAACAAATTGTAATAAGTGTGTGTGTGATGCCTTCAAGTTATCATGTGGTTTTATGAGGGTTGGAACTCTTCATCTGAGCTGATGATGAGCTAAAACGATTGTTGGTTTAACTTAAAATAAGTTACCTGGTTGCCTTAACATTTCGAGTGCACTGGAATTAAAAATGTGAGTTAATACAATGAAGGAGATTGGTTTAATTAACTGAAAATCTAAATATTATGTTATATGAACCACATGAATTACTTAAGTTGATTTGACAAAGAAACAAGTTGTGATATATATATATATATATCACAACTTGTTTCTTTGTCAAATCAACTTAAGTAATTCATGTGGTTCATATAACATAATATTTATATTTATTTATATATATATATATATATATATATATATATATATATATATATATACAGTTTTTGTGACTTTGTGACTGAGACATTAGGTCATGCTCTTTCACGCTGGCCTCTCTTCACAGCTTTAAGTACTAAAAGCCACAAATGAGGGTGATGTCACTCTGGAGGAGGCTGCTGGAGGATAAGTATATTTTCTGACATCATGGAAGTAAAGTGCCCTCCTCTGCATCTAGATATAGCATTGCTGCATAAGCTCTCTCTTCTCATTGCCATCTAGGTTTGAACAGTTGCTACAGAAAACCTGAAGTCTTGTGGTTTCCTCCACGTATGCACAATTTGAAATGTCACTTCCCGTTTTCAGAAACACCCAACCATTGAAATGTACAAGAACTCTCTGTGTCTCACGAGGGCTGGGCAGACGGCGGTGGAAACTTTACCTCCCTGAGCGGCCTCGGATGTTTCCATCCCCTTCCAATAAACACTAGCGCTGTCTATCACCCATTTAGGTAACACTTTACTTGAAGGGGTGTGCATAAGACTAACATGACACATTCATAATCATGACATGACATATGTTATGGATATGAAGGAAGTTTTATGCATGTTTGTGACAACTGAGATGTGAGATGTCTTTGTTATGACACCTTGACATAAACCAATACATCATAACCTGTCAGTGTCTTTGTCATGACAACTTGACATTACTAAGACAACACAACCTGTCATAAACATGAGATAGCAGATTAATTATCAAACTTAAGAAACCACCTTGCTTTATGGGTTAACATTACATTAAACTGTCAGGTGGTTGCTTTTGACATTGGCTGTGAAGCCATTTAATGACAAATTCAACTAGTACCACTGTAGTTGAGGTCACAAAAAATATTCATGACACAGTTATAATGGCCTCATGACAGCCAGTCAAAACAAACCACACGAAAGTTTAACTTCATTTTATGTCAAGTTGTCATGACAAAGACACTGACAGGTTATGATACTATGGTTAATGTCAAGATGTCATAACAAAGACATCTTAAACAATGTCATATTTGCATTCAGAATGTCAATATTGAGCGAAAGACACTTAATGAAAGTTGTCATAAACATGCATAAACCCTACTTTATATTCAAGACACATGTCATTTCATGGTTGAAGGTGTCATGTCAGTCTTGTCCACATGTTGCCCACATTTATTTCTGTTTTACGAGCTACAGTGGGCTCCAAAACTCTCAATTCACTAAATAAAATTATTTTCTATATAATATAATATAATATAATATAATATAATATAATATAATATAATATAATATAATATAATATAATATAATATAATATAATACATATTTAGCAATTTTATTATAATTATTATGATTTATTTGAATTAATTATAGTTATTATCATTAATATTTAAATATTGCATTTTTATTCTTTTTTGTGTCATAATATTTCAAAGGTCTAAAGCCATTTCTTTTTTATATTTATTTTTTTAAGTGTAAGTTTTGAGTTGCATAATTTCAGTGTGATCTCAGCTCCACTGTATATTTAAGTCAAGGGACAGTATTTTCACAGGCATTTGTTTGGAGAACTGGACGCTGCCCTTTGTAACAATGCAAAAAAGGAGACATCTGGATATTTGTATGTCCATGGAAAAGTAGTCATGAAATATTATCAAGTGACTGCTTACCGATAAAGAAGGTATCAGGCCCGTCTTCTCCTAAAAGTGACACGGTATTTGGATCGAGTCTTAGCCAGAGTCCCACAGCCAGAACCAGCGAGCCCATCAGCTGCAAGAACAAGACCAAAAGATCTTTAAAAGACATCTTTTCTAACCCAAAGCTGCTTTTTTGTTCCTTGAACACAACAAAAAGAGGGAGTTTTTGAAGAATCATTATCAGACAAAATGAACGAGCAACATATTATGTCGATATGTGCTAAATGACTTAAATGAATTAATTTGAAAATAAATAAATGAATAAAACATTATCCAAGCTTTTTCTATGGACTTAAATCAGTAGTTCACTTAAAAAAAAAAAAAAACTTTTGCTGATAATTTACTCACCCCCATGTCATCCAAGATGTCCATGTCTTTCTTTCTTCAGTCGGAAAGAAATTAAGGTTTTTGATGAAAACATTCCAGGATTTTTCTCCATTTAATGCACTTTACTGGGAACCAAACGGTTCAAGGTCCAAATGGTCAATGTCTCCTGTTCAAACTCGTTCATTTAAATGAACAAATATTTTTTCGAGTCATTTAATTTATTTTGTTCGTTGAATGAACCAAATGACTCAAAGAAAGATTTGTTCATTTAGATGAACGACTCTGAACAGGAGAGTCACGAACGCACATCGCAAAACAGAGCAAGGCGAGCATTTGAGCTTATAAAACGTAAACTTTTTAATTTATTTTTGAAATGACCGATGGTTTCGCTAGATAAGACCCCTATTCATCGTCTGGTGTCGTTTAAAGCCCTTTTAAGCTGCAATGAAACTCTCATTTGGACCTTGAACCGTTTGGTGCCCAATGAAGTCCATTATATGGAGAAAATCCTGGAATGTTTTCATCAAAAACCTTAATTTCTTTTCGACTGAAGAAAGAAAGACATGGACATCTTGGATGACATGGGGGTGAGTAAATTATCAGGAAAAGTTTTTTTTTTTTAAAGTGAACTACTCCTTTAAAAGTCTATACTCTCTGACTTTCTGATGTTTTCTCTTAGTTACGGAGAAGTGGCACAGATATTTTTCCACTCTGGCAGGATCCTTCAGGTCTTAAATCTAGTGAGAAATGACGACTGAAGGCCAAACCATGAAAGGAAAAGCAGACCGCAGAATTCAGCCACCATCACTCTTAAATGAACTCTTATTACTGCTGATAAAGAAAGCAGACACTCATCAGTCAAAGCGCATTCAAAAGACCATTGTTTGATTCAATTCACAAATTACCCTCCCAGTTTTAAGCTCTTGGTCTCCTGGCGGGCTTCATAAATGGGTAACACAAGTTAAAATGGGCTTTGTACACCTCTGAGATGTCTCAGGTCTGAAGGGCAAAGGCTATATAAAGCTGTGAAAATCATACTTAATATCTGATTACAAAGAAATCCATGAGGATGATGCAAGACAGCCAGCACTTTCCTCACCCTGTCCTGAGTCCTCCAGCTGTCATACAGCACACCCCCCTTCGGGAGACGCAAGCCCTCAAACGCTCAGTAACCCCACTGCAGTGTAACATCATCCGGCTGACATCCCTGCCCCACCCTGGGTCGCCCCACACACCCCCTCCCCCCTCCAGAGATCAGGGTTTATCTGTGGGACAAAAGACCAACTGTCTGTCTGTTACACACTTTGCTTTACAAGACAATGAGCATGTGTGTCTGTGTCTGTGCGTGTGCTCTACTTCAATAATATTCCCTAAAATCTATTCATAACACACACAAATGTGTGTGTGTGTGGATATATATATATATATATATATATATATATATATTTCACATACGCACACAAACACATTGCTTTATATGTGTAGAATACAAAATAAGAAATATTGCAACAGGGTTATAGCTGTATGGAAACATTTGCATCTTATTAGTGACTGTGACAATGTGGACATGTTCTGTAAAAAATATTTTCTTACTCGTTATTTTTGTCTTGTTCTTTTGGCAGATATTTTTAAGTCTAAACCTCTATAAATGTATTAGTTACTATTTAATTTATACAGCATATATATTAGTTATATACACTAGTCTCTAATGTTTAAAAGTTTGGTACTGTAAGTCTAACATTTTTAATATTGTTAACTATTATTACAATTTGAAAGAACTTTTAAATTGTACTATATTTTATAATGTAATTTATTCTGTGACAAATCATGGGAAATCTTGATTTGATACTGATACTGAACTTGATTTGCTTCATATTTTTGAGGAAAACGTAATGCATTTCCCCCCGGATATTTTTATTAAAATAAAGCTCAAAATACCAGCATTTATTTGAAACAGAAATATATAGTAACATTATACATGTCTTGATCATTTAAAAAAAATATATATATATATTTCTGACCCCAAACTTTTGAATCGTAAATAATAATGTTATATGAATAACATAAGAAAAAATAATTTCAAGTAATATTGACTTATAAATAACAAACAAAAGAATCATAGTCTTTTCATTTTCATTCAAAGTCTTTTTTTTTTTTTTTACACAAGTGAGTCTCTCAGCTTTAGGCCATGCAGTTTCCACTCTTAAAATTGTTTGTTGGGTCACTTTTTATTTTCAGCTGTTATTTTACATGTATGGAAACAAGATTTGGCTTTAGTTTATTGGGAGTTTTATGGTGTCTTTAAACAGACAAATTTCTGAGCACATTTTTATGTAATTTCCATAATTTCTGCAACAAACAGAGCTTTCATTTATAGCAAAGAAAAAACAGGCCATGATTAAACTACCAGACCTTTGTTTTATGTTTCATGTTACAAGTGACCAGATGAACATAATATAAACTAAAGATCTTGAGATTGTGTGTCTATATTCTCTAATGAAGAACTTGCAGCAAACACAAAAACACCAATTATATGTTGGAAAAGAAGGTGGAACATTTCAAACGGAGACATTACGAAACAAGAAAAACAGAAAGATGGCGGGGAAGAATGAAAGAATTGGTCAACCCAAACCCAGGAAAAGCTGATTAGATCTCCTGGTGGAAAACAGAATCCAGTCAGCTCAGAGGAGTTTCCATCGTTTTATGCGACAAACAAGTATGTCCGAATTCACGCTATGCATAAAAGAGTAGGAAAAAAGAATCTGGATGACCTCCTTCTTCTGGCGAGATTCTGAAGTGTGTATACGATGGACACTTTACTATCCCATGAGGCCACGGGAGAGGATTTATGAGTGGCACTGAACTGACGCTGGTAGATCATGACATGGCGGATGTACCACGTCCAGAGATTCCATTCTACACACATTCATTCTATAGAACTTTTTTTTTTTTAATGGTCGTGAATTATTACTTATACAAAATTAAATCAATTAAATCTGTTTATATTTAATATAAACTACTAAAGTGCGTAGAAATATAACTGAACAATTTCCCATTTGGGAAATGAGGTTCCTGCAAAGTTATAATGGCCAATGAGGCTGTAATGACGGTTGTAGTATTGAGGTGTGTTAGTGGAAAGGGAGAGCGCTCTATTGTCCCACTCTACTCTGAGGGGTGTGGTCAGAGAACATCAAGGGACGCTCTCCACACACACTACACTGTACCAGACCACCTGCTGTTGCTGCTTTGTGTAATTATGGCCTTACATTACCACAAGCTGAAGCAAAATCTCTCTCAATGCCCAGTTTTTCACTCATTTTCCTTTCCATTTATGTCTGCCAGTCTGAGGCACGCACACACGCCCACACACACACGGATTCATTAACAAGGGGCATTTCTGACCCTGTGAATTTAAGAGCAGAGTAGACCAATCCAAAGTCCTTTTAGGCAAGTCATGCCACTCAGCCGCCATCTTGGCAACGCCTCCGGGCAGCTATTTCAAACTAACAAGACCATGCTCCTATCTAAATGAATGGGCAGAGAGTCAGAACTGCACTTTCACTGGTCACCAGGGCATAAAAACTGCATGTATAGAAACAGCAGTAAAATATGATTAAAATCGCTGAAAAAGTTTGATGACTTTGCCCCAAAATAAGGTTTAAAACGCCCTTTTCCCCACAGGTTATACTTTTACTGCGCATGCGCAAGGGTTATATCGCTCTCTGTCGTGTGCGCGCTACTGCTCGCTCGCTCTAGATTCCGGGAGATTTTAACTAATTTGCGGGCATCAGCGAGCCGCTATCAATCTGTGGGAGACTCCCGGAACTTCCAGGAGACTTGGGATGTCTGATATTTACACAACTAACACATATCAAATCTGCCGCCTTTTCAAACAGTAACATATTTTCTGCTGTCGCAAACCTCAACTGTGCGCATGCGTTTGTGTTTCCCGGCTTGACTGTTAAAAGCAGACGATTGGCTTTCCAGTGGGAGGGGCGGGGCATGTGCATACAACCGCCATCTTTGGTGTTACGGGTTTTATATAGTTGTATTAAGGATTGAGGAAGTGGTATGTCTCTATAAATAGTCTCTGACCAATCCCAACAAATTGAGCCATCTGTCCAATCAGAACAGAGTAGACCAATCACAATTAGGGATGCGACGGTGAAGATATATTCCCACTTGTTAATCGAAGTGTGAAAAAAACGGTAATAGTGGTAGATTTTAACAGAGGTATGTGTGTTGAACAAACATTTTCGAGAGAGAGAGAGAGAGAGAGAGAGAGAGAGAGAGAGAGAGAGAGAGAGAGAGAGCTGCGAGAAGTGGAGAACATTAATGACATTATAATTATACATGTAGCCCACATTCATATTTTTTAAATAAAATTACAATTACTGTAGGCCATGTACATACATACATTTGTAATGATGAGTTTGTAATTTAGTATATTAAAAATATATTGCTATATTAATTATATAACTTATTCATGTAATTTCAAACAACACACTACATTTCCAATTATAATCAATTACTTTACATGTGCTAGTCAAAATAAGTACACTTTTTTAAAGCACAACAAAAGATTATTAAAACAATGATTTAAGATACTTTAAAGTAAAATGTTTTACATAAGCATGGGAGTGTGCTCTCTTCAAAACACTCAAGCTTTTATTACATTAATATCATATTATCTGCAAATTACAGTTTTCTGAAAGGTTTTTGAAAGTCTGTGTTTCTGACAAAGGTAAACTATTTAAAAAACAAACAAACATGAAGGGCCAAGCCATTACACCAAGACAGTTGTAATGGGACCGTCTTCAAAGAAACAGAAGTGCGTATATAAAAGTACCCGCACTTAAAGAAACACTCATAAAGACGGATGCGACGCCCTAAGTGCACATCACACACACAGCCACAAACATCCCTACAGACATGAAGTCTTTCAAACGCCTAATGGTGTTTACCACAAAGCCACTCCTGTCCTGTTAGCATCAATTATCATAACTCATGTGCCACTTCCTCTCCTAATGTGCTGGTCTTGTCCGGATCAATATGGTCAATAACAACTGGTGATTAAGAAATATAAACCACACCTGGGTCCAGTCGAGTCACGCACATATAAAAACTGCAGAGGCTTGACTATATGCTGTATAGTTACATTACACTTGTTGTTTCTCAACACAGATTTTTTATCATTATTGCAAAAATTAGTAATAAGGCATCTAACTGGTTACCAAAAATGGCATGGAAGTAGTACAGCAATAATTAAAACATTTGGTTTCCTTTTTACTCAATACACTCTATTGCTGTCACAGTAAATGGGCATCATAGTTTGTTGTCCTGTCTCACTTCATTTGTCTTCAGAGACAGTTTGCCACTTTGACCTCGCTCGTTTATGTCTTCCTGTCCGCTGTGCCAATCTGACAGCGTTATTAATAATTAATCAGGCTCTCTGATTCAACACACATCATGAGGAATATGATTTGCTCCCAATGGGCAATATGCACGCATAAGTTCCGCATTTGACACAAGGATGCTCGTCCATTTCCGGTTGTGGAGATTTAAGCGGAGGAGAACAGAGGAAAACGGGATTATGGCAGAGTCTTCAAAATTTACTGTCCTCCAGTCTTTGAAACGAAACATACATACGTTTAGATGTAATTTTATATATTGTTATGTTGATTTAATATAATTTTAAAAAGAAGCATAAACACAACGAGGGGTGTCTGTTTTATCTGTTTTTGTGACTGACGTTTCTTTATTATAACCATGGAGTATAAAATTCAATATAAATTCTCGGTATTGCATTGGACTCTACGATCGGCGGAAGTTATCGAGCATCCTTAATCCTTCACCGGAAATACCGCCGTGCATAGAGCCCATAGACCATCCATGATAGGACAAATTCTGTTAGGATTTATGGAAACTGCATAAAACAAGCAAATGAATGAATCATGTCACATATATTACCAATATATCTTATTGAATCCGGATCTTTCCTAAATGAAGAAGATAATCACTGGATCTTCATTGGATAATTTAGGCTGAGCAGATGTAAACAAACAGACAATGCATGCTAAATGCTGTTATGCTAAACAACATAAATGATGATATCTGCGAGATTAATGAGGCTCAAACAGGCTAGAGATCATTATCCTCTACAGTTTCCTCTCTTTGTCCCATTCTGTCTAGTCCAACTGTGCCCATTTTCCATGGCTGAGCTGCCAGGGTGTGTGCGAGAGGTTTTAGCTGGGAAAAAAAGAGACAGTTCTGAGGCTATTTAGGTTTTTGTGTCAAACTGAACAAAGCAGAGCTTCCATGCAGAGATTTTCCTCGAATTCATCCTTTCATTTCTTGTCAAGAACATTCCAGCTACATATTAAAGAGAAGCAGAGATTGTTAATCCAAGATTTTTAATCCAAGATCTTCTCAAAACAAAACTATGGGGATTTCAGCACTTCAGTTTGATAAAACAGGGATGTTGATCAAATAACTGTGTTGTATCTCTAAAAAGAAGAAGTTATTGAGCAAGAAGTTGTGCGTTTGCATAAATTTACTAACAATACCACTGCGTCCACTGGCTAACTAGGTCATGATCGTACCAACGGTCTCTCTTTAGCTCTCTCTCTCTCTCTCACACACACACACAACATCTCTAACCCTTTTCTATCCTATTTTCCTGTCAGCCTCTTAATCAGGCTTGATATTCTTAAACTTCTATTCTTTACTTCGGTTTAACCACATTTTACTTCTATTAAAAATAAAGGTTCCAAAAGTTTTTTTTTTTTTCAGTGATGCCATAGAAAAAAACATTTCTAGTTCCCTATAGAACATTTCAGTGAACAATCGATAAAGGAGACCTAATATGACATTTTATAAAGTCTTGATTTTGTTTTTTGGCTATACTAGAATTGGTTTTCATGCTCAAATGTAAAAAAAATAAATAAAACACCCATATTTTCCCATATTCTGCAGCGCCTCTCTTCACAGTCTGTTAGTATCGCTCTATTTAGTTCACGTCTCTCATAAAAGCTTATTGTGCTCTGATTGGTCAACTCAGCTGGATCAGTGTGTTGTGATTGGTCAAGCGCTTCGAGTGTGTTTGAGAAATGTCCCGCTCCTTACCTTGTGTGTAAGTTTCAACACACAACTAAGTCAACCAGGCCCTGCCCCATTATTTTGTATATGTCTTGGGCAGAAATTATTTAAATGGTTCGCGTTCGTTCCCTGAAGAAAATGGAAGACTACAATGGAGGCGTTTCAAGGAGTTCAGAAACAGTGTTACTGATATAGCGAATAACTCTCGCTGGAGGGACTTTGCAACTTTGCAGAGCTTTTTCAAGCTCAAATAGCAACATTACACAGTAAAGAAAGTTGTAAAAAAGCATAATATGTCCCTTTTTTTTCTTAGTGTGAATAACATTTAAAAAACATTTCTATTCACACTACTCCCTTATTCAGTAAGGATCCAGAATGGAGATGGAGCTCAAATCCCAGCTTTGTCCATGTGGATGGCCTAGGAAAGCCACCAAAGCCTCACAGAAGCAGCAGAGATTGGAAGTTGACATACGAAAATTTGTTTCACACAGCCTTTTTCAAAACACGCTGATGCACATCGCAGGTGCTGTGGTGGAGAAAGTTACACTGAATACTACAGGAGACTGAAATATGGGTGTTTTGGGCTAACTTTGGAGACACTCAGATAAATGAATGTTCGGAATAAAATACTTCAATATTCCAATTGCTTTTCAATTGCTAGGAAATGTCACCAATAATTACAAAGAAATGACAATTAACACAAATCAAACATGAAATTTTGAAGTAGAAATATTAAAATGCACTGAAATTCACCGCAATAAAACAGTTATATAATTTATGATTTAACACTGTGTTTTTTGGCATTCATAGGGATTCGATATACAATATACAAACACATTAAGATATATTGACAATATCTGTGATGTTAATGTTCTACAGAAAATCACTTGCCAATCAGTTTATGAATGCTTAAATACAGTGTGTTTATATGATCATTTATATAACACAACTTATTTTGTTACTGTAAATTTCATTGTTTTTAGTGTAATTTTCTGTTACTTTGCTTTTCCTTGTAATTATTTGTTTAAATTTCACAGAAATATACAAAGCAACATTAAATTAAACATGAATACCTGAAGTAGAAATATTAAATACACTGTAAAAAAACAGTGAATTTTACAGTAAAAATGGCAGCTGTGTCAGAACATTTTAGGTTTTATATATTATTTAAAGCACTATACAAATAAATTTGAATTGAATTAAATTTACAGAAATACTTTTTATATTTCATTACTGATATAATGTTAATATACCAACAAGCTAAAATTTGTTTTGTATTTTTTTGTAAAACATACTCCAATAATCTTTGTTTTATTTACAACTTAGAAAACTATATATTTTTTTAGAGTGTATGCAGCTTACTATGTTTACAACAAACTAGGATGTATAAGCAATAACAAATTTTACTCTTCTACAGTGTTGACACTGTATACAGTTATTTTGAATTTATACGCAGTTTTGTGTTTTCTCCTTAAATATGTTTGTCCTTAAAATGTTTGTCTTTCTCCTTGAATAATGATTCATTTAAAATTTTTCAAATGTATGTTTTACATTGTTTTTCATACTAATGGAAGTGTGCAATAGTGTGCAGTCAAGTATTGCACAGATCTTTCATAGCAGATCATACAGATTATTGCATAATAGGCAGTAAAATACTGCATGAGGTATTGCACACAATGGGAGAGTAGTACATGTAACAAAGAGTAAACATAGTAGTATAAAATATAAATAATTATATGTGATTAGAATAAACGCAAGAGCTTGTGAGAATGAAATTTTGCTACCAGTTACTGGGGGGATGTAGGGGACATGGTAATGTAATACAAAATACTAATAAAGTTTTACGAGAGTTCTGTTATTGTGGAAACAGAAAACGTTTCAAAATTTTTGACTTGCTTTAATGGGAATCTAGGCGTTTCTGTGCAATTCTTAGATGTGTAGAAACCACATTCATGTCAATTATTGTTAACAGGACAAATAAATTACACCAAACAGATACACAAGAGCAGAGCTCTCAAACCCTTTGACCAATGAATTTCCATGACATTATTCACTATAGACATATTGTGACAGTTAAGTTTAAAGATTTGATTATTTTTAGTGTTTTTTTTCCCGTCTGTAAAAAACTATTTTAAAATTTCTTGATGTCCAGGTTTACCACCATGCATGCAGGTAAGAAATGAATCAAGGCTCAGAGAACAAAAAAAACAACAACAAAAAAAAAAAACACCAAAATATAAATACTGTTGTATTTAATTTCATTCCATTTTTTTCACACCAGATTTTCTAATATTTTATTCAAAGAGCAATAATTCTATCACTCACGTTCAGAATTTGTTATTATACATGGCTATATGATTATTATAAAGGTTGCATATTTACTCCAGATTTTTTTTTTTACCATGAACTATCATATGTAACAAAAGTTTATTGTTAATCAGGTAAGTGTCCTCAATGAAAAATAGTCAGGCCTTCATTAAACTGTTCTTCCTGTGCCGTAGTTAATGCTAATATATGCAGAGCAGTGTTTCATTTATGAATGAATGAATCAGTGTTTTAACAAATCTTTTAAACGTAGAAAGTAAAAACCATTATCACGCACTTAGTTGACTTAAGTCTTTTTAAAGCACTTGACTGGACTGCCACCAGAGACTGGCTATTTGCATGAAATAGCATTTCAAGTGGAGTCAGTGAAGGAAAATTGTATATGCCAAACAAACGAACACACTGTTCATGGAATGAGTCGCTTCTGAACAAATGAACTGGGACTTGTCAATTAACTTTAAAGTCTAGTTTAAAAGTACACTTTATTCAATTATTCATTGAATAGGATTAATTCATAAAAACTGAACTGAACTAATGAACCGTCCTTCCTGAATGAACTTACTGCCCCTGCTTATGAACAAATTAATTGAATCTCGTTCATTAACTACAGACCAACAGGGTATTAAAGCCAACATGAAACGAATGTCTTTTCTTTTCTATAGAGAGCCTAAGTCTCGCCCTTCCGCTTCTGGCTCATGGGACCTTATTTCGGAAAAAATATGGTAGTCAATGGCAAGAGACAACTTATCGTTTTATTCCATCTGAACTGTGCCCTCAATTACACATATGATGTTTGTCAATTTAAAAGATAATTCTGAAAGTCAAAAACGTCGCAGTTTGTCATACAACAGAAGAGTAACATTTAGTTTTATGTGAAAATCGCTCTGTGAACTACATCTCCCGGGAAGCGAAACGAGATCCGCTGCTCGTGTGTGTGTGCAGTCTGGTACAAAACACTCAGGTAGGACGGCGTAATGTTACGATTATAACGTAAGACTGTAGAAACAATGACAGACAGCCTCAGTAAAGTTAGCTTCATTCATTGAGAGAAAATGTGCGCCTTTGGGGTTTGTAGTCTTTGTAATTACGTATTTTCACAGTCTTATACCTCAACGGTTTTACATCAAACTGCGACTTTCTTTACTTTAAAATGTATCTTTTAAATTGACAAACATTATATGTGTAATTCAGGGCACAATTCAAACAAGATCAAAATATTTGTTGTCTCTCGCCATTGACTACCATTCAATATTTTTCCGAAATAAGGTCCCATGGTGGTCGACCAGAAGGGGAGGGACTTAGGCTCTCTATTGTTAAAGGGTTAGTTCACCCAAAAATGAAAATTAAGTCATTAATTAATTACTCACTCCCATGCTGTACCAACCCCGTAAGACCTTCGTTCGTCTTTGGAGCACAAATGAAGATATTTTTGATTAAATTTGAGAGCTGTATAACTACCACATTGGCTGCCTAAGGCAGGGGTTCTCAAACATTTTGGTGCCAGGGACCCCTTTCAGGGGAAAAAAAATTCCAAGGACCCCCCTCATATTTATAACAGTTATTGAGCACAAAGTTAATGTGTGAGCGGCAAATGAAATATTTTTGCACAAAATGAATGGTCTCCACCCAGGGTACTATGCAGGAATTTCTAAATAGCCTACTGAGGTAACGAAAGTGATCTTGCTAGGAATCACTTATCCCTCACTTAGGAATTTTTGATGTTCTTGATCTACACATGTGCATTTTAAGGTGTTTTAAGGCCCCACAATTGGATAACTATAGATTTAGTAGAAGCATGTCAGTCAGTGGCATACATTTTTTTTTTTTTTTTGTCAAGATGTCACGAAACACAATCACATATTCCAATCAGGAATGGCCTTAAAAGAGAAATGTTTCAATAATTAGGCCTATTCTGCACACAAATAAAGCCCATAAGCCTATAAATACAATGATAATGGCATTATGTTTAATAGGTGCGTGCGTTGTTAATTTGAGCTACTGTAATTAGCTAAAAAAACATACAGTATATGTTAAATATATGAATCCATGATGTTAATCTCATGGGCACAGTATGTTTCTATTGACCTGCTTTTTCCTTTGTTAAAGTTGAGCATGATTAATACTTTGCAAAACTGATTGTTTCAGTCGTTTTTTCAAACTTTTATCTAAAACAGCTGTTTAGTTTATGTTAATTAAGGCCTACATCTTATCTCGCACTTTATGACCGTTGACTGAAACGTCGTGCGGGGAACTTTGAGTTCACTCCGACTCAAACATTTTGACATTGACGAGCTATCGTTGTTAGTCTGCTGAAGCACCTCAGACGAGAAGGTCAGTATCATCGCGATGTGCATCCTTGCAACCTCAGTTGTGGGTACGGCCCTGTCACTATGCACTTTTATTTTGATAATGATCAGACTTCTAATTTCAAATCTACAGTAGTGCTAGAACTGACTATTGTGCGCGCACGCGAGACGCCGGCGCGCAATTACATGGGAATTTTTCCTCAGTAGTGGAAACAGGAATACTCTTATTTATGGTCATAGATAAGACAAGAGTGCATCATCCGAAACGGTAAAGTGTCCATTTTTTTATTTGTGTATAGGCTACATTATAAATGACTACAAAATGTCATGCCTTTTAAAAATACAGAAAAGAACCGGATGCGGGTTCATGCCGTCTCTCTGTCTCCTTTCTGGCGCACGTCCCGCAAAATCAACAGCAGCGAATAGTCTACTGGACGCAAAGACATAGAATATCTATCTATAGAAAACTTTAGGTGTCTACTTTGTATTGTTTTATGTTAAATGCTTTATATAAGTTACTTAGGAATAAACAGCATGTTTTCAGATGATAAAGAAAACATGACTCATAGCATGGAAAAAAACGTTAGGTTGTAAATTATTTCGCGGACCCCCTGGCTTTAGCTCGCGGACCACCAGGGGTCCGCGGACCCCACTTTGAGAACCACTGGCCTAAGGGACTGGCTCTTGACGGCCCAGAAAGTCAATGAAGAAAATGTTTAAATATTCCATGTGACTACAGTGGCTCAACTATAAGTTTATCAAGCGATGAGAATACTTTTTGTGCGAAAAAACAAACAAAAATAACTTTATTCGACTATTCCTTTTCTTTTCTTCCTAATAAAAAATATCTTCATTTGTGCTCCGAAGACGAACGAAGGTCTTACGGGGTTGGTACAGCATGGGGGTGAGTAATTAATGACTTAATTTTCATTTTTGGGTGAACTAACCCTTTAAATATCTGAGTGAAACGTTTCTCGAACAAGAACAAATGTAGGGCGGGAATTGATTGGATGGTTGAGGTTTGCTATTGGTCGATCTCATGTGAGTGACATGTTGCCCCGCCCTCAAGCCATCATCAGAGAAAAGAGGGAGGGTAAGTTACTTTGACTGAAGAATACAAGGGAACATGAATTTAAAAATAATGAAGTGCTTGCATATATCATTTATAATAAATACTGTAATATTTGATTAAAAAAAAAAAACAAAAACAAAAAAAAAAACACGGTCAATTTTGATTTCACGGTGGACTGTCCAATGAATGAATGATTTACTCATAATAAACAAAGCTCACCGCTCGCCACCAACTGGCATAAGTAACGATAACCTGCAGAAGGGTCAGTGAATTCATTTAAACGAATGTATTCACTGAACAGATTCATTCAAAAGATTCGAAGTCAGTGAGGAGAATCGAAACACCCAGTAAGCTTACTACAGAGCGTCAGTGTCCGGCTGCTGCCCTCAAAACAAACACACGCCGAAGGAAAAAGGGGCGGATTTTCCTCAGTGGAAAATCTGATTTGAGTCGTACGAGCAGTGACTCTCAGCTTTAAATTCCTGCAGAAGGTGTGTAAACACTCTTAACAGAACGAATATTTGATTTGAAAGTGCCCGCAAAACTGGCTCCAGATCGCAAAATAGAGAATGCCACATGATGGTATCATGTAAATAAATACAACACTACCGTATTGGGCTACTTACCCAGAATATAAAGTTGAACACGAAGAGGAGATATTTCACACATTTCATTCCGCCTTCAACTTTTCCCATGGTGAAGGTACAAAGTGAGCGACTCCTCTATCAAAAACAGTGAAATGCGAAGATGCTGTTGCACTGCACGAGCCCTGTCAACATCTGTACGAGTAGCAGTGGGTGATTTCTTCAGCGTCTCTGTCCCGCCCCTCTGAATAATGTGTCGGGGGGACTCGAGGGGGGTTCGGGACGGCCAATGCTCTATCCAGGCATTGCACAGTGTCTTCTTTCATATGACTGCGCGATCCCAGTCAAAACAGAGAAAGCTTTTAAAGGCTTTCTGTTTGTAGAGCTACTGAGCACAAGTAAATATACATTTAGTTTTCACTCTTAAAGTCATTTTGAAAAATGGAATCATGAAACAACAAAAGGATGCATTTGGCTATTTAGATGCCAATTTCAAATGCTAAAGTCGGCATGAAACTGAATTTGCTAGAATATCTCTAGAGGGTAGGCATGGGGTGGTGCTGCTCCCCCTGGTGCCCCATTGGACTATAGCAGTGGTTCCCAACTTTTTCTTCAAGAGACCCCTATTCCTATGGAAGTCAATGGGGATTGAGATTTGTTTGATTAAAACATTCTTACAAATATCTTCCTTTGTGTACAGCAGAAAAAAATAAACACATAGAGGTTTTGAACAATTTGAGGGTGAGTAGCCTAAATGATGAAAGAATTTTCATTTTTGGGTGAACTATCCCTTTAACTTCCTGTTTCAGAGGAAAGGCAAAGGCACTTTAAGGGTCCGTAAACCCCACCGAGGGTCTTTAAGCCGTGTTGTGAATGTTTTATGAGCAGTAGGATTAATTTAATCAACATGCATATTACATTTAATAATTAGGATCTGCAATTTGCATATTCTATAATTAATCTGATTAATCTTTTTTTTAAATCAATTAACAGCCCTAGTAATCTGTAACGTAAAACAGCATGCACATCCGTGTTACGTGCAGTGAAGGGGTTCAGTCATGTATTGTGCAAGGCATTTCTTAAATTCCAGTCACATCCTGTCAGTTGTAGCAATTGTAGTGTTCTTAGTTCTTAATTTAGCCTGCTTTAAAAAATATGGCAAAAATGGTAGATTTTGGAAATCTATGTTTGTTGTTATCAGCATTGCTTTGGTTTCAGTTACCCTTAACTGCAAAAAAAAAAAAAAAAAAAAAAAAAAAGATTTGAAATGGAAAATGACTTGAAATGGAAAATAAATGCATGAGCCAGTGTATTTACTATGACCGTGAACCGGTAATTTATTAAACCCGTGTGAATCTCGCTAATAACCTAAAGGGTGCCAGAACCAGGCTCAATGTAGCCCAGAACTAAATTAATATCAGCTTTTTTGTTCAAATTAGCCATCTTTATTTTTCTGCCTTGACAGAGAAGGTGGGTGAAATTGTGTTCACTGTTTCAGTTACAGATGAATGGAGAAAACTTCATTAGATTATATCTTTCATTAGATTAGCATGTGCACGAGACCCTTCTGAGACATGTCCGTGCTATTTTTGATCAAAGCAGCCAGGGGTCTGCACAGTGTCTTGGTTAATTTACCTCCATTGCCAAATGAGCAGGGCAGTCTCCTAACCCAATCTCAGAGCAATTATAATGTATCTTTTTAAAAGCTATGATGTCTCAGTTATTCTGTTTAAAACAGCACAGATTTTCCAATGTGCTTCTATCCCTCACAGCCTTGCTTTCATTGCTGCTGTCAAAAATGAAATATGGTGCTACCATAAAGTCAATAAGCATTTTTTTTTTCAATAGGCCTACAGCAGAATTGTTCTGCACGACAGGCTACATCGTTAATCCAGTAGGTGGCGACAGGTGACTGTGAGTCATTTGAATCATTTTTAGGCTACTCAAAATGCTGATTCTTTCAGTAACTAAACTGGATTTGCAGCATATTATCTACTCCTGGCAACATTTTTTTTTTACTGTATTTTTCTATGGCACGAATCACAAGAGTTAGTATGCAACAACTTTTGAAAAAAGTCTTTTGAAAAAAGAATCACTGAATCATTTAGCCACGGTTTGTTCAAACACACACAGGAACAAAACATCCCACCTGTGTTGCTCGCACGTTGGTGAAACGGCCATGGATGTCTTTTATTACAAACACGGACAAAGTTACGTCTAAAATGTAAGTACTCGTTTTTTGAACTGTTGTTGTTAAAAATATCACATAATACCATGCTCCATTTTAGTTAACTTACTTCAGTAACTTCTCAGAAACGCCCCAGTCCGTCATTGTTAGATTTAACTGGATATTTGTCTTCACTTAGTCTTCAATCGGAATTATCGAGTTTCCAAGGTAAAAATTGCACATCAACACTGTCTGATGTAACGTTAGTAGCTTATTTAACACTGCTAAATTCGGAGATAGTTGTGATACAACTGGGCGGCCTATAACGTTAGCACATGGCGGAGGGGAGAACGATTCATTCCACTCAGAATTGCGAGAAACAGGCTAAACTCATATTTGTGGGTCCAAAATTGCGAGATACTGTATGAACTCTCATTTTTTTTATTCCCTGGTAGAAACTTTCATAGGAAAGTCAGCAGCTTTAAGAAGGGTTTTCCTTTTTCATGTAACGTTACTTGCTCATTCACAGCCTTGATAAATGCCCGCGTAACGTTACCTTACACGCGTGTTATTAATTTATTAAAATGTCCTTATTCATGCTCGCTTGCAGCCATCAACCCAAGGCCAATGGCATCTGTGATCCGAAAGCATCAAATATATATAAGAGTTCAGATGCAAAAGCTTCTAAATGCCATTCAAAATTTTCTTCTTTAATGATGATTTTTTTTTAATCAAACTTGTATATTTAAGTTCAGTAATTTCACTTAAATAACAATTAATAGGTAATTATCATTGCCATTTAAGTGAAATCACTGAACTTAAATATACAAGTTTGATAAAAAATTATCATTTTAGAAGAAAATTTCAAATGGCACTTGCATCTGAACTCTTCAAATATATATATATATATATATATATATATATATATATGATATCTGCTAAAAATATTGACCACTCATTAAAGGTCCTACCATTAAAAACCAGAGATGTTTTGTAGGTCCCACAGAAGTCTACTTGGTTCCTCTGAGAGCACTCATCCTTGAGTAGGATGGGACTGTATCCTGGCAACTGAAAAGCCATATCCTGGCAACCACAGTGAGAGAAGGTAGCAGTTGAGATCCGTCCTTTGAGATTCACAGAAGAACAGACAAGTAAGCATTAAGAGCTCTGCCTTTATTTCTGTAACGACTCCAGAATACATTATAATGAGTGTAAATAGGGGTCATGGGAAGAAATTTGTGTCTCTGAGGTGCCGTTGACAAAAAGTAAAAAAACGTAATGCCCCAACATTTCCCTTGTTGCATTTCTTCCAACTGTGGTCCATTAAGTCCTGAGACAAATATAGCCTAAGAGGGTTTGCATGTTTCTATAAAGAGGCACTTAAAGGACTACTCCGGCGCAAGATGAACCTTTGGTCTTACACTTTGGTTACATAGAGCAGTGGTTCCCAACCTTTTTTGTCTGCGACTCTTGTCTGATACTTTTTCCCAAGAAAATATTTTAGGGCCCCCTTCAAATTTAATGATATTATTCCTCTTGTAAGCTTGCAGCAAATATGACAAAATATGTTGTTTTCAAACAAACGGTATGTTTACTATAACCAGATATGTTTATGCACAAATAATAGCCTGTAATATTGAAAATACAATAACAAAAACATCAGTAGTGCCTTTGTAATTTAAAAACGTAAGCCTAGGAGAAGCCTATAAATTGGCCCTTTTTGAAATGATAAAACAAAAATATTCACAGTGGTGTGTAGGTTTAAAAAAAAAAGAAGAAAATAATATAGGGTATTACTAAATGACTGCTGTCTGTGGCCTCAATACTTGCAAGTTATTTGTGAGGCTTTATCAATGTGAGGCTTTATTCTATATGCTTTGCGCGCTTTAGCGAGTGATTATAAACTTGCGTTTTTAAACAGAATAATGGGTCTTCCGGAAGAACATTGTATACTGTTTTCCAAAGATGGCTCCTGCCTATATACACGAAGTGGACTGTCTTTATAAAGTATATTCTTATTAAACTGTCTGTACACTTATAAATTTCTCGATGCTTCGATTTGCAGGACTCTCATTATGCTACTGTGTTAGTGTGGGGATATTTTGAGTCTTGTTAGTGGTAGTCACTAGTGATTTTTATTTTTCATTACTCTATGCCCTATATACTAGTGTTATTGGGGGGGGTTATTTGGATTGCCTCCACCAAACAAATGGGAAATAAGCAAATCAAAACACTGCGCGCCAAAACAGCAGTATGCGCGCAAGCGTGCACAAGTAGTGTTTCTTCCACTAGCTCGTGGCCGTCAAGGGGCCGCGCGTGAGGATGGCATCGAGCGCCCTCACTGTGCAGAAACACGCCCACGCGTGGATGGTATTCTGTCCGTGTATACAGTTTTTTGCTCTCCTATCCTGTTCGCGAGTTTTGAGACTAAATAAACGCCGTAGGGCCGTTCACATATTGTGTATTTTGCGCTCTCAAGTTTGCTATTTCACAATTGAAGTGATTGTTTCCAGGCACAACGAGATGAAAACTTTTCAGAATGCCGCAAGCGCACCGGATTTCATGTTACAAGCAGCGCCGCCGCTCCCGTCCCACCACGTGCATCACGCGCTGTGCGTAGGGCACCAAGTGCTGAGGGGGCACTAAAAATAGCCTAATGAAAAATCAATCATCAAACTTCTTGTTATAATAAGATTCAGCGTGTTCTCTTCAATTCGCAGCGGCGCCGAGCAGAGAGCACGTCAGAAACAGAGGACGTGTGTGTGTGTATGTGTTCAGAGCCTCATTGGTCTGTCACCGCTCGTCAATGTCAGAATATTTGAGATGACCAATCAAATCAAATTAGGCGGGTTATGTTCACAGACGCTGAGCGCGAATTTTAACAGTGCAACTCGACGGCGACGCTTCAGTCTATGGTCAAGTGCGAGAAGATGTAAGTAACTAAAATTAACTTTATATATTTGACAGTTTTTTAGGTCTTAAATGTTAAACGTATGACAAAAAATAATTAGGCAAACTAATATAGTTTTGTCTAATTTCGCCATTTTGAACTGAAAATAGGCCTATGTAACGTAGTTTAGGCTACTGTCATTGTGAGGGGACAAGAAACATGAACAAAGCCGTTTTCATCATGTTAGGCACAGGATTAATAATGAATGTGTACATATTGAGATTAAAATATAAATTGTAGCATTTAGTAAATAAAAAAAAGCCAACTTTAGGAGGGCAAGATAAAAACAAAGAGAAAAGGAGTGTGATGCTGATGAGGAGAGAAAAATAATCAGCTCACTGACATGGTTTTAAAGTTGTTATTGTTTTTTTTTTTTTTTTTTTTGCCTTCACAATATCTTAAAATGCACATCTGTAGTTTAGAGAAATCCAAAATTTTCTCGGGGAAATCCCGAGCCCCCCTAACTACCCTGCCTCAATTTCTGGACCATAGTGATTATAAAACCATGTATTTACAAATAAATCATGTAGCAGAGCTGCAGAAAGCGTTTTTCGGTAGTGAATATCTATTTGCTACTAAAACTTCTTTGTCGTTTTGGAGAGCACAGTGCATGCTTAGCAACAACAGACACCACGGGAAAATGGGACCGGATTTTACTATTAATAAAAGATGAGCTTTTAGACAAATGATTTAAATGCTGAAATATGGGAGGTTTATCTTTTTATAACACCTTTTGTTTCTGTGAAAAATGGTTTAAAGGCTGAAACATATTTACTATGTGCCAAGGGGTGGGCCGGGGATGGCAGGGGTTGGTGGCAATATAAGTATCTGGATATTTTCTGCGGGCGAGGGTTTCGATTCGATTACCTCTCTCTTTTTTGACCATACATGTGTTTGCATCCCTGTTTTTGAGATAAAACTCTTTACATTCGATTATCATGAAAACAAATCTCAGAGAATGGTCGACTAGGTAGGTACCAATGTGTTATTAAACCAAAGGTTCATTTTGCGCTGGAGTTTTCCTTTAACAGAATTATATGAGCAGATGTGCTGTTAACCCTTAGAGACTGGATAAGATAATCACATAATGATGTGGGTGTGTGGCCTGGTAAACCCTACGTTATGGGAACAAAATATCCCCACAAAGATGTCAATATCCGAAATCCTTGTCCTTGTGGGGATATTTTTTTGTTCCTCTAAAGAAAACAGCTTATAAACCATATAGAATTATCTTTTTTGAAAACGTAAAAATGCAGAAAGTTTTCTGAAATGGGTTGGTTTAGTGTAAGGTGATGGAATTGTACAGTATAAAATTTCATTTTGTCTGTGGCAAGTCCCCATAAAACATGAAAATATAGCGCATTTGTGTGTGTGTGCTCGCACTGTGTGTGTGTGTGTGTGTGTTATTTTGTGCCTGGCTTGTAGAGGAGATTTCTCATGGGCTCAAAGTCTGCTATACTGCTCCTTTCAGCATTAGCTTCAAACTAAATTCATCACAGCAGCAGATCCTAAATGCTAAAAATTTTGGAAGCTGAACTTGATTAAACAAAACATTTTCAGAAACAAAATATTATCTGTCCTGTTTTGCAATTATCATCTCAATTAGCATCATGCATTGACATCTTTATAATGTCAATTTTCAACTAATAAAGACCTCTCACTTTAAACTTTAAAGGGACAATTCACCTGAAAACACTACAATTGTTTTATATATATATATATATATATATATAAATGGCGTATGAAACTTCTGTGGATAAAGTGCATAATTTGAAAATAGTTTCTCATATTAACTTATTAACCACCAAATATATGGTTTCATTAGGCAAGGCAAGTTTATTTATATAGCGGATTTATACACAATGGTAATTCAAGTGCTTTACAAAGAAGACATTAAAATAATGAAACGAAATAAAAATAATTAAAGAAATAGTTCACCTTACCTCTAGGGGCCAGTTGTTCAAAGGTAAGCTAATCGGATTTTGTTTATCAGATTGGATCAAATCTTGAAAATGGGTTGTTCAAAGGGGAAAGAAGGAATCTGAAATCAGATTAGATCAGGGAATCCAATCCTAGTTTTAATCTGGATCAAAGCTTCAGTTTGTGTTGTTCAAAACTTGTCAGTGGGATTTGGATAACTTTGATCAAAAAAAAAAAAAAAACAGGATTATTCTGATCCCAACAGGGGGTAGGATTTCAAGGTGTATTTCAGGAAGAAAATGTAGTAAAACTTTAAAATTGGTCAAATAATACATTTGTATCATTTAGTGTATATACTTATATTTATATTTTGCACTTGACTTGTGTAACCGTTGTAACAGTGATAAAGTAGACATAACAATTAAACTATTCAGTATAGTAAAGTAAAAATAAAATAAAAATTATCTTGTCCCCATGAAATAATCCCCCAAACAGATTTCACTAACAAACAAAAACAATATATTCATTTTTTCGGTCATTCATAATTTTTTAAGACGTTTTCAAAATGTCCACAATGTATTTGTTAATGTATGTTTGTTGTTTGTTTTGTTGTGGTTCAGATGTGGGTCATAAAATAAATTATGATTAGAAGTGGATGTTTATGTTATTTTTGTGTTTTTTCTCAAAATAAGAAACACAGTGACCCCATGTTGGCTCTTCTACCTGTTCTTAGCCCACATTGTGAAATGTTGTCCCATTTAGAGCACTGGTAATCAGGATTTGGTAATCTTGAAATCTGTGTATCTGGATCAGGGTGATCCAGTCCAATGTTGCTTTGAAAAACCGGCATAAAAGTAAAACGGATGACCTGATCCTGGATAGGAAAAAATGGGATTTCTAAATCCGGATTATTTTGATCCAGATTAAATGTTTTGAACAACTGGCCCAAGGGCATCCAAGATGTAGGTGTCTTTGTTTCCACAGTATTTTCAATTTTGCCATTTTTCGGTCAAACCAGTGTTGTCTGTGAGTCATATAATGCAGTTTTAGGGGGTCCACCTCAAAGAGCATGCACAGAGAAGTCAAAATTAAACATGATTTAATGACTTCTGAATGTAAGTACACACTGATGGCCTAAGACACGAAACGAGCGGTTTGTGTGAGAAAACGAACAGTATAGTTTTTACCTCTTGTTAACAGCCGTCGAACTGATCTGAATCAGATGTCCAACTGAACCGTACTGAACCGTCTCCAGACGTTACGCCGGAAGTGATCTCTTGCGCGTCTACGTCACGCATTGTTAACACGGAGATTTCGGAAGTTTTACCTTTCACTAAACATATATAGATATTTCGAAATCGTCTTCCATTGCGATTTCTTGTATATCTAAATATATTTAGTAAGTGGAAACGGCACTATAGCCTTGTATTGTATTTCTTGTAAATTGTATTTCTTTATTATTCATTATTTCATTATTTTATGCAACTTTAAATGTGTACACAAAAGAAAATTCTTGGCTCTGTAAGGCTTATTTTTGGAAAGGTCTCAGACTCAGAGTGTTTGCGAGGTTGATACATTTAAACTATAATATTTCATTTCATTTCATTTATTTTCTATTCTCTTTTCATGGTAATGCAACACGAAATACCACAAGAACAATTTAACAAATCCACCAAACACAACAAAAGTACATTCCATGACAAAAAAAGAACAGGAGTAGGATGAAGAAAAAAAATCTTATAAACTCCTACCCCATTCCTATAAACAAGATTCACAAATTAGATGACCTCACCATAGATAATATAGATAATATACTTTTGTGTAGTTCAATGTAAAATGTGTAGTGTTGCTGTCCTGTAAGGGGAAAAAGTAGGCTACTTCACATTTGTACATGAATACTACTAACGCAGTATGAAGTTCCTTACATTCTCCCACTGGTTATTTTAATAATAAAAGTAACAAAATGTTGGTCCATTGTCACAATATTAACAAATTGTTGCTAACTACAACTGCGTCCCATATCAAAGTGCGCACCTGAAACGCTCTAGCCTGCGGAGGAGCGTTGTTCTTGTCGCCTAGCAACTGTGACTGACAGCTGACAACGACTAGCGGGGACGAGTAATGACGTTTGCACTGGACTTTTAATATCCATCTGCTTTAAAATATTCAAATAGGATTCACAGCCTGTATAAATATATTCACCATGGTCCATTTCTGTAGACAATAAAAAGAAAACCCTTACAAAATCGCGCGCAAAATCACATAAAGGTACGCACATTTGAATATAGGCTATATATGTGCCTATGTTTTATCATTATTATTATTTTTTAGGCTATTTCATTACAATATTTTCATATTTCGCGGGACCCATGGAGGCCGCAGTGGAGGAGGTGGTCGAGAGGAATCCCGACACCATTCTCCTCTCAAGCCCCTTTTCGATCCTGGGCTGGTGATATCCAGCCCAGAGCTCCATCCGCTGCTGTTTCCATCCAGCCCAGAGCGTGCACATCACCAGCAGAAATGGCAGAGGAGGAGGAAGACCTTCAGCCTCCCCAAGAGCCCGGAGGCCGTGCCCCAGCAGCCAGGCGTTTTTCCGGAGGCCGTACCAGAGACTGCTCACGTCACGTCTGCCGATTCAGAGACCGCCCAGGTCACGTCTGCAGAGCCAGAGACAGCTCACATCACGTCTGCAGAGCCAGGGACCGCTCACGTCACGTCTGCAGAGCCAGAGACGGCTCACGTCTGCCCAGCCAGAGGCTGTTCACATCCCGTCTGCCCACCCAGAGATTGTTCTAGTCACATCTGCCCATCCAGAGATGGTTCACGTCACGTCTGCCCATTAAGAGACCGCTCACGTCTGCCCATTAAGAGACCGCTCACGTCACGTCTGCCCTGTCAGAGACTGTTCACGTCCTGTCTGCCCAGCCAGAGGCTGTTCTAGTTACGTCTGCCCAGCCAGAGACAGTTCACGTCACGTCTGCCCAGTCAGAGACGGTTCACGTCACGTTTGCCCAGCCGGGGACTGTTCACGTCACGTCTGCCCAGCCAGAGATGGTTCACGTCACGTCTGCCCAGACAGAGATGGCTCACGCCATGTCTGCTCAGTCAGAGACGTATCAGGAGATGACCGACCGACTATTTGGAACATTTAGCTCAGAACCTGGAGATGCCCTTGTCTGCTGTTCCTGAGCCGGAGCCAGTGTTCGCTGTTCCTGAGTCGGAGCCAGTGTCTGCTGTTCCTGAGCCAGAGCCAGTGTCTGCTGTTCCTGCGCCGGAGCCAGTGTCTGCTGTTCCTGAGCCGGAGCCAGTGTCTGCTGTTCCTGCGCCGGAGCCAGTGTCTGCTGTTCTTGAGCCGGAGTCAGTGTCGTCTGTTCCGTCTCTGCCATGGCCACCTGAGGGGTCGTCTCAAAACAATAGCATTCTGCATTCCGGATGAGGGTGGGCAGATCATTCCACCAGCATGGAACCGTGAATGAGAATGTTCTGGAGAGTTATTTTGTGGTTTTTTGTGATGGTACTGTGACGGATTCGGGTTGAACCGCACAAATTAATTATATAAATAAAAATGCAGGAGTCAATCGGAAGAAAGGGGTGGAGTATCTTCGGCGGAAATGGACAAATAAAAGTGGAAGTGGAAGTGAAAGGTGAACAGGAAGTTGGTTAATGATGTGTTGAGGTGCAGTGAGTGTGGGAAAAATTAGGAAGCTGAATGTAGAAGATCGAGTCTAGTCGCCGGCTGAGTGACTCAACCAGGATTACCTGCCACTGGATATGCCTTTGGAACTTTATTGCAGAGACTGCAGAGCGCTTGTTTTGCTTACTGCTGAGTAGCTTACGGAGCGTGGTCTGGTGCGGAAGTTGAAAGTGTCGGTTTCCCATCTGAGACGTGTAGCCTACTGACTGAGCGTCCGTTTCTGCGTGCCGAAGCTGCCGGTGGTGTATTGAAAGAGCCACCTGTGTGCATGCATGTTCGGATTCAGTGGACCAAGAGGCATTGTTCGTCTTCGGATCTCCTTGCTTCATCTGCGTGCTTCCTAGACTGATAACTCAGGTACTCTTCAAAGACAACCACTACACTGACTATAAACTCAAACTTATCTATGCAGAGCCATTTGCGCCACACACTTACACATCTGCAAATACACGCAAACGAAGAAGAAAAAAATAGCTATTCCGTATACTCCCTGCAAAAGTGTGCCTTATTTATTTATTTTTTTTGCTCATTGATTTTTTTTTTTTTGTGTGAGTAATTTCTAGCCTAAGTATTTTTTTTTATAATCTCTTACAACACACCTCATGAAACTTTTTTTATTTTATTTATGTGCTTGAGTTGTGTATTTGCATTTATTCTCTGTGGATTTTTTTTTCTTTTTCTTCCTGTGGTGACAATTATATATTACAATTTGTCATTGAAGCTATTGTGTGTAGTTTTTTTTGTGAACAAATTTCCTTGTTGTGTAATTGGTGGTTAGATATGGGTTAATTTATTAGCCTACATTAAACGATTTTGGTGGATTTAATTCTGCCTGGCGCCCGAATTTCTTTACGAGTAATTTAAGGAATTTATTTCCAATAAAGTAGGTTGCCACCGTTACATAAGTGGCGCCCGAACAGGGACCTGAAATAATTGAGTGAATAATTCTGACTGTGATTGTTCACTAAAAAATTATTTTTGTTTGTAAATTAAGGAATTGGGACATTTTTGCATATTTTTTTATTTTTGAAGTGGGTAAATCCTGCTAAGTTGCCAAATCTGCGAGTAACGATCCTTTTTGCATTCTGTATGGACTTTCAATGAGTTGCAAAGTTGGACTGAAACTGATCATTAATGTTGATTGATGAAATTGGTGATCTTGTACTAATTACCCTAAAATGTATGTGATCGCATTTCTGTCTTTCGATTGATTTGTGGGTCAACTGCTTTAATTTCTTGAACTGTGTGAAATGTGAATTTAAAAGGTGCTATTGAAAGGGCAATGTAAATTCATTGACACAACACTGACAACATTTTTTTTCTTCCCCCCCCCCCCCCAACATTTATTGATGACATTTCCTTTATAATCATGGCGGAGCACCCTTCACCTTCCTCAACTTTTGTTGAAATGGAGGCTCCGGATGTGGCCACTCCTATGTGGGCACCTGTGCGCCATCAGGCTCCTCAGGAATCCTATGTTCCTACTTTCTGCCATACACCCACTCAGTTCAACCGCATTGCTCAGACAGGAGCCCATGTGCAGTTTGCATCTCCACCATTAGGTGGCAGCACTCCAGCTCAATCTTTTCCTTGGGAACAGAAAACTCCAGACCACATGCAATTATGCACACCATCATCTCCAATATTATCCCCCGCTGCTGCTGCACTACCACCTTCTTCATCTTCAGGGGTACAGTATGATCTGCCTAAAACTCTTCCAACACCTGGAAAAGGGATTGGTCTACTCACCGCACAAGCTCAAGGTAACTGGGACCAGTTGCATAATTTCATGACTGCACAAGAGAGAGCTGTAACTGAACTTACCAAGGAACTAAAATCCAATTTATCCAGCTTTGAGAGTCAGATCACGACACTTGCCGGGAAGACGGAGGAAATCAAGCAGCAAGTCTCCACTGTCTTATCTATAACCAAGCAACAAGTTGAAACTGAGTCAGATCAGACAATTAAAGCAGTGAAAATGATGGTAACTACAGAATTCCAAAAAACAGAGACTACAATAGTGTCAGAAGTACGCTATGTGGTGCAGCAGGTTCACTCTGAGATTCAACAGGACATTCAAGCAGTTCAACAGCACCTTCAAAAAGATTATGATCAACTGTTGAAAAAAAGTAGTTCATTGACTTCACTCATTGACAAATTGTCCACAAACATGCAAGAATTGCAAACCAAAATGGAAGCAAAGTTTGAGATTCAGGAAAAAATGCTGACTGATCTGAGTAATAAAAGTATTACTTTTCATGATTCCTCACCTCCAGCACCAGTGACTCCTTCAGTAGCCCCCACTTCTGCTACTTCTGTTGTTAAAAGTGACCACCTCAAGTTAACATTTCCCACGTTTGGAAGGCCAAATGATGACCAAGATCCTTTGTTATACATGACGCGTTGTCAAGACTTCCTCGCTGTTCATCCTCTAACGGATACTGATATTTTGGCTACCTTCAGGACAGTTTTATACGGTACTGCCCGTGATTGGTGGGAAGTAGCAAGATCATCTATTACAACATGGAATGAATTTCAGTCTGCTTTTCTTGCTGCTTTTCTGGCTGAGGACTATGAAGATGAGTTGGCTGAACGGGTCCGCCATCGAATTCAAAAAGAAAAGGAATCCATTCGGGATTTTGCCTTTTCCTACAAAGCTCTCTGTAAAAGGTGGAAACCAAGATTAACTGAAGCAGACATTGTCAAGATGATTCTTAAAAACATCAAACCTTACCTTGCCAGTCACCTTCGTAGCCATGTAACCACTGTGGAAGAATTGGTTCGTCTTGGGCACCAGCTGGAGAAGGATCATGAACAACAGAAGCAGTGTGATGGAAAAGCTGGTTCAAAAAATGTTGTAGTACCACCCAGAGGGGCTAATTTTACCCAACCTACTGTACAATGCTGGCGATGTCAAGGACTCCACGCACCAGGTATTTGTCCTCACTTCACTCCTCCAGCCCAACAAACCCAGACTTCAGGTCACCAGTCCCATGGTAATAAAAGAAATTTCCACTCACCCAAACCGTCTGGCCAACCTTCAAACAATTCAGTGTCGTCTACAATTGCAAAGAATTCTCTCTCACCTCCAGATAAGCCCAATTTGACCATTTCACCTGGAAGTATATCATCTACTCCCACAAATCCAGTCATTGTACCTCAACAGTTAATTGTGCCTGTTAGTGTTTGTTCGTGGAAGGGGAAAGCCATTGTGGACACGGGTGCAAGCTATACCCTCATCCATGAAACTCTATGGAAGAACATTGTTCAAGCACCTCATGCTCTTCAACCCTGGACACTTGGACCATTGTATCTAGCTAATGGTGAAGCAGAGGTTCCTCTTGGATGGCTGAATATTTCAATTAACCTCCATGACAATGTGTTTACCATACCAGCTGCAGTTCTACCACCAAAAGCTCTGTCATATGCAATGGTTTTGGGGCTGGATTTTATCTTCTTTAGTGGTTTACAATTAAATGTAATCGACAAAAAGTATACCTTTAAATCTACCCCTGATGTGGAATACCCATTCCAGCCAGGACATGCAAGTGTACCTGAGAACAGACCCAGATCCAGAAAAGGTATGCATCAAGGGAATGCAAACCAAAGTGTCTCTCTCTTAAGTTCAATTCCTCCTCCTCAACCCAAATTTACATTCAGCACAGACGATATGGATATCCAGAATTTTATTGACTGTGCTGTGAATGAATCCCACTTACCGGCTGATGGAAAGTGCCAGCTACGTCAAATCTTGGAAGCAAATCCACAGGTGTGTACACTGAGACCAGGTCGCACTGATGTCCTCCAACATTGTATTTACCTCACCCAGAAAGTTCCAATAAAACAGCGACCATATCGCATGTCTCCTGCCAAACAAGCTGTTGTGGAAAAACAACTGGATGAGATGTTGAATGCAGGTTTTGTGAGACCTTCCCATTCAGGTTGGGCCTCACCTGTCGTCCTTGTCCCCAAAAAAGATGGGAGTCTACGGTTTTGTGTCGACTACCGTAAGGTAAATGCTGTTACGGAAAGTGATGCATACCCACTGCCAAACATAGCAGAGATTCTGGAATCACTCTCCGGAGCTGCTATTTTTTCCACTATTGACCTGAATAGCGGTTACTGGCAGGTGACCATGGACCCTGGAAGTACAGCTGCAACAGCATTTATTACACCGTTGGGATTATTTCAGTTTAATGTTATGCCATTCGGACTGAAAAACGCCCCAGCTACCTTCCAAAGATTAATGGAAACGGTTTTGAGTGAACTACGTGGACAACATTGCTTTGTGTATATAGATGACATCATCATCTATTCTCCAACTGTTGAACAACACTTCCTTGACCTCCAAAGTGTTCTCCACAAGCTGGAAAAGGCAGGTCTAACTATCAACCTTAAGAAAAGCAAATTCTGTCAGCAGGAATTAATATTCCTAGGTCATGTTGTGAGTATTCAAGGCATCTCTGCTGATCCCAGTAAAGTTGAGGTCATTCGCTCTTACCCAGTCCCAAGAAATCTTAAAGAGGTCCAGCGATTCCTTGGTTTAGCCGGATGGTACCACCGGTTTGTCCCACACTTTTCCCAGATAGCTGAACCTCTTAATTCCCTGAAAAAGAAAGGTAGAGTGTTTCAGTGGACACCACAATGTCAGCAAGCTTTTGAGCAGCTCAAAATAAGCTTGATTACCCCTCCCATTCTGGGACACCCAAATTTACAACATCCTTTCATGGTCTATACGGATGCTAGTGAGACTGGTCTGGGTGCTGTGTTGACACAGAGGCATCATGGGAAAGAGGAAGTCATGGCTTATGCTAGCAGAGCTTTGAACAAAGCTGAAGTAAATTACTCGGCCACGGAAAAAGAATGCTTGGCAGTAGTTTGGGCTCTTGAGAAGTGGCAGCATTATCTGGAACACAAGTTGTTTACTGTTGTTACTGACCACTCAGCACTGCAGTGGGTGATGGGATCCACTAAGACCTCAAGTCGTTTAATCAGATGGGCCCTGCGACTGCAGAGATTTGACTTCATTGTGGAATACCGAAAAGGAAAGCTAAATGTAGCACCTGACGCTCTCTCTCGAATTCCCATCAGTGTAGGTTGCAATTTGTACACCAACCAAAAGGAGCCTGAGGATCTTCCAATCTCTCAGGATGGGATCTGGGAAGAACAACATAAAGACACAGTCATCGTGAAAATATTGCAGACCATGGCAGAGGGTGATGTTAACCTGAAAGAACAATATGAGGTGCTGGAAGATAAGCTTTATCGCAAGGCTCATCTAGCTGATAACCAGATACACTATTGGATTTGTGTCCCTAGTAGCCTCATTCCACAGATCCTTCAGTATTATCATGCCAGCCCCTTGAGTGGCCATGGAGGAATATATAAAACGTATAAAAGAGTTCAAGAAGTGGTTTTTTGGCCAAAGATGTGGAGTGATGTCAAGAAGTGGGTAAGGAGTTGCGGAAAATGTCAACAACTTAAAAGTGACAATCGGAAACCTGCTGGAAAAATGCAACACACCACTGTCACTCACCCCAACGAAATGCTTGGTGTGGACATAATGGGACCCTTGCCATGCAGTTCCATCCGAAATAGTTATATCTTGGTGTTTGTTGATTACTTCACTCGCTGGGTTGAGTTGTTCCCCATGAGAAATGCCACTGCCCAAACAATTGCTGCCATTTTCAAGAAGGAAATCTTGACCAGGTGGGGTGTGCCTGATTTTCTGCTGTCCGATCGAGGGACGCAATTCGTGTCGTCTGTATTTAAGGAGGTCTGTGGAAAATGGAAGGTAACACCTAAACTGACTACAGCATACCATCCTCAGACCAATATGACTGAGAGAGTCAATCGTACCCTTAAATACATGATTGCTGCATACTTGGATGAAAAACACAACCACTGGGATAAATATTTGCCAGAGTTCAGATTTGCAATTAATTCTGCTGTGCAAGAGACCATTGGAATGACCCCAGCTGAGCTGCAACTAGGAAGAAAGCTGCAGAGTCCAATGGACAAACTTCTTCATGGGAAAAACCTCACTCCTGATATGCCAGCATACGATGTTGTTCATGATCTTACCCAGCTTCAAACCAAAGCTATGGAGAACAGCAAAAGAGCTCTTGTTCGACAAACAAGAAACTACAACAAAAATAGACGGGAGGTAACATTTAAGGAACAAGACCGTGTGTGGATAAGGAACTTCCCACAGTCTAACGCAAAGGGTAAAATCACTGCCAAACTATCTGTGAAATGGAAAGGCCCATATCGTGTAATAAAACAACTGGGTCCACTCAATTATCGTGTAGCACTGGAGAGTACTGGGGAAGATGTTCGCACAACCCATGTGTGTAATATGAAACCGTGCTACCCGACAGCTGAAGAATTAGAGTCCCAAAGCAAGGAAGAACTCGTAAAATTATTCCAAGATACCTCTGATGAGGAAGATGAGTTTCAAGGATTTTAACCTCACAAATTCTCAACCATAGGTTGTTTTTTTCAAGGGAGGGGGAATGTGACGGATTCGGGTTGAACCGCACAAATTAATTATATAAATAAAAATGCAGGAGTCAATCGGAAGAAAGGGGTGGAGTATCTTCGGCGGAAATGGACAAATAAAAGTGGAAGTGGAAGTGAAAGGTGAACAGGAAGTTGGTTAATGATGTGTTGAGGTGCAGTGAGTGTGGGAAAAATTAGGAAGCTGAATGTAGAAGATCGAGTCTAGTCGCCGGCTGAGTGACTCAACCAGGATTACCTGCCACTGGATATGCCTTTGGAACTTTATTGCAGAGACTGCAGAGCGCTTGTTTTGCTTACTGCTGAGTAGCTTACGGAGCGTGGTCTGGTGCGGAAGTTGAAAGTGTCGGTTTCCCATCTGAGACGTGTAGCCTACTGACTGAGCGTCCGTTTCTGCGTGCCGAAGCTGCCGGTGGTGTATTGAAAGAGCCACCTGTGTGCATGCATGTTCGGATTCAGTGGACCAAGAGGCATTGTTCGTCTTCGGATCTCCTTGCTTCATCTGCGTGCTTCCTAGACTGATAACTCAGGTACTCTTCAAAGACAACCACTACACTGACTATAAACTCAAACTTATCTATGCAGAGCCATTTGCGCCACACACTTACACATCTGCAAATACACGCAAACGAAGAAGAAAAAAATAGCTATTCCGTATACTCCCTGCAAAAGTGTGCCTTATTTATTTATTTTTTTTGCTCATTGATTTTTTTTTTTTTTTTTGTGCGAGTAATTTCTAGCCTAAGTATTTTTTTTTATAATCTCTTACAACGCACCTCATGAAACTTTTTTTTTTTTTGATTTATGTGCTTGAGTTGTGTATTTGCATTTATTCTCTGTGGATTTTTTTTCTTTTTCTTCCTGTGGTGACAATTACATATTACAATTTGTCATTGAAGCTATTGTGTGTAGTTTTTTTTGTGAACAAATTTCCTTGTTGTGTAATTGGTGGTTTAAGGAATTTATTTCCAATAAAGTAGGTTGCCACCGTTACAGTACCAAGAGCCGTCGCTCATTGATCGATTGTAGGAGCGAGTGAAAGTAGGAGGGAGTTGATCCAGTGGTCGATTTGTAGGCAAGTGTCAACGCCTTGAACTTGATGCGAGCATCGAGTGGTAGCCAGTGCGGGGAGATGAACAGAGTGACATGGGCCCTTTTGGGCTTGTTGAAGACAAGACTAGCAGCAGCATTCTGGAACATTTGTAGAGGTTTAGTTGCACATGATGGAAGTCCAGCCAGAAGAGCATTGCAGTAATCAAGCCTAGAAATAACTGGTTGTGTCGCCTGCTCAGTTAGGAAAGGCCTGATCTTCCTGATGTTGTGCATTGCAAACCTGCATGATCGAACTGTCTTTGTAATGTGGTCTGTGAAGGTCAGCTGGTCATCAAAGATTACTCCAAGATTTCTGACCGACCTTGATGGGATGATTGAGGATGAATCTAGCTGGATAGTGAAGTCATGCTGTAGAGACGGATTGGCAGGGAGGACGAGAAGCTCAGTCTTTGTCAGGTTGAGCTGCAGGTGATGTTCCTTCATCCATGGTGAGATGTTAGCCAGACAGCTTGAGATTTGTGCAGCTACTCTGGGATAGGTAGAGCTGGATGTCATCAGCATAGCAATGGTAAGAGAAACCATGTGCCTGTATGATGGGTCCCAGTGATGTGGTGTAAGTGAAGAGAAGGGGTCCAAGCACTGAACCCTGGGAAACCCTTGTGGTCAGTTGACGTGCTTTGGATAGTTTGCCTCTCAATGCGACCCTGAAGGACCTACCTGTGAGATAGGACTCAAACCAGTGGAGGGAAGTTCCTGTGATGCCTAGTGATGGTTGATCTGATGGTTCACAGTGTCAAAGGCAGCAGACAGGTCCAGGAGAATGAGAACTAGGGCTGAACGATTAATTGCATTTGCGATAAAATCGCGATATGATGAAACGCGATTTTGTAATCGCAAGAGCTGCGATTACACTGGTCAAGTGACACGCGAGAGAAAAGCAGTCTGCAAGATAAAGCATCAACTTGCCACGCTACGCGGTCTGGCGTTCAGAAAAGAACAGTTTTTTTTTTATGTGTGTGATATTGTGTTATTTATTCTCTCCTCTCCTCAACAATCCTGGATCGATTCAGAGAATTTCAGAATCGAGTATGAGCTTAGTTTTTAAACACAGATGCGTGATGACGCTGCGCGTGCTTTAGAAACGAGCCTCTCTCGCTCTCTCTCTTCCTCACTCACACACACACGACACCGCTCGAACCTTCCAAAACATAGTAACGTTATTTCATAAAGTTCGGGATTGAACCGAATTACAAGGACATTCGCGGGCTTCATTGAACAGGTTTTGCCGCTTTGCTTGATGTTATAACGTTCCACTTGCAGTGCGCATTCTCTCCCGCGGGATTTTTCTTTACAAATGCTTCACAGAGGCATTATTTATGTCTTTTGGAAAGCAGTTGGCTTATATATTAAAACCGTGAAAATCACTGAAGGCTGCTTTCATTTTAAAATACTAACGCGTGCTTTGTGAAGAGCGCTCGTGCATGCGGCCGTGAGCGACTCATTGGTAAATGTACTTGCATGTCAAAATGCTTTTATGACGCGAAATTAATGTAAACACGGTCAGTTATATCTTAAACCAACAGGACAAACCACATTTACAATTTCAAAAGCGATATATGCATTAGTGTGTGAATGCAGCTTATCGTATCTAAACTGAGGGGAAATCACTCCAGCTCTTGAATGAAAAACATTCAGACTTTCTTTTAAATACTGAGAGCACTCTTTGTTTATTGCTTGTAATGTTTTTTTTTTGTTGTTTCTCTTTATTTACTAGCTTTTATATTTTGAAGCTAATCGCAATTAGATTTTTTTCCAAAATCGTTCAGCCCTAATGAGAACTGATGATTTAGAAGCAGCCTTTGCGATCCGCAGGGCTTCTGTGACTGACAGTAATGCGGTCTCAGTTGAATGACCTTTCTTGAAGCCAGATTGGTTGACATCCAGCTGGTTGTTCAGAGACAGGAAAGATGATACTTGGTTGAAAGCAACTCAAGTGCAAACAAAGCAAACAAGTGAAAGCAAACAAGTGTTTTCCCAATTAATGGTAGGAGAGAGACAGGTCTGTAATTCTCTAAAAGTGATGTGTTTAATTTTTTTTTTTAAAACAGCGTAGTTACCCGAGCCTGCTTAAATGCTGTAGGAAAAAGGTCAGTTTGTAGGGAAGAGTTGATAATGTGTGTGAGTGCTGGTAGAAGTGTGGGATAGATGGCTTGTAGAAGGTGTAAGGGGATGGGGTCTAGGGAGCAGGTAGTAGGATGACTGGAGAGGAGAAATTTAGATACTACTTCCCCGGTTAGTGGAGAGAAGGAGGAGAGAAGGTTACTGGCTGTGGGAGTGGTTGGTCTAGGTTCTTGTGTGTGTGGATTAGAGAACTGACTGCTGATAGTTGTTGTTTTGTTAGTGATGAAGTTAGCAAAATCATCAGCAGTTAGCGAGGAGGTGGGTGGTGGTGGAGGTGGACAGAGTGGAGGTCATCACTGTTCATTGCACTCAGCTGTTCCCTATCATGATTGCCATGTTCTGTGTGTATAAGGCCCTGTTTACACGAGAACACTCGCCGGTGAAAACGTAAAAATATTTTATCGGATGTGCCTTTCGTTTACACGGCGACGGCGTTTTGGGGGCTTAAAAACACAAAAAAGTGAAACCACCCTCCAGAGTGGAAATCTTAAAAACGCTCCACCGCCGTGCTCCCGTGTAAATGGTAAAAACGCAAAAGTCTGCTTAAAAAAAGTGAAGGTTGTACGCAGGCGCGTGGACTTGGTGTTGTTGTAGTATGCACTCCTAGCCGCCTGAAGTGCATACTACATTGAATTTCACACACTTTTGCGTCACCATTTGCACACGGATTTTCCACACAAAACACTCGTCTAAACGCAGAATAAAAAGTGATGACGCAACGCCAATTTTGCGCTTTCTCTTCAGAATCGTTTCAGTGTAAACATAGCCTAAATACCCTGCCTGCTTAGTGTTTTTTACAGAGTGCTGGTTTATTGTCACACCACTTCTGAGGTCTGTTTTCTTGCTTGTTCTTGTTGTTTGTGTTTGGATTGATTAAAGGGATCGTTCACTTTGAAATTAATTTTTTATATGTTTTAAAGGGCCCCTATCATAGCATTTGAAATGTTCCTATTTTTATTTTAGGAATTCCCAAAACAGTTTAACGTGCATGCAATAAAAACACTTTATTTGTCTTATAATATGCATTTATTTTTAACTGATTTGCTTAACGACTCCCAAATGATTCGTTCGACGATTCATATTCCCAAACACCTCCTTTGAGTGACGCGAATCTGCGGCGATTGGTCAAATAACCCAGTCAGTTGTTATTGGTAAACCGTAGGCAGAGACTGTCAGCAATGGAACGCCCATAACCAGGATTATAGCTTGTCAAGTGGTGAAAATTGTATATATTGTTTGAACAAACGTGTCAGAAAAAGTGCACTTTCCAGACGGTCCCTTACTTGCGTCTCCGTCAAGAGCAAGCTTTCCCCGCGAAACTCACATTGCAGGGGCTTTTGAGGGACAGTGCTTATTATATAGAGCGAAGTCATATTTGGCTAAGTCGTTTAGGAGGTAATTGCCATTTTTCAATGAATGTCTGGTGAATATCAAAAACAAAACTAACTTTACCCCGCTTAGAAGCTGCGCTGAGTGTACACAACACACACAACACAACTATATTGTACATGCTACAGATAACATAACAGCAAACATTATTAATATTACTTACAGATTCGGAGGAAGATTAACCTATCTGAATCCAAGACGAATCCATATACACTGGATTGCAAATATTACTCATTGCAAATATGAACTCTGACCACTGATTCTTCACATGCTCATCACAATGGAAACAAGTGGCTGAACTGTCTTTGCAATGTAGAAAACAGCGTCTTCTCGACAGCGATTCAGGATGCGATTCAGCTGAAGTATTTAAATGTGTTCTAGACGTCAATTCAAGTTTACACTTCCATATGCGCGTGCAGTTGTTGGGAGCGGCCAATGACCTCTCTACGTCATGATGTAACAGCTAATGACTCGTTTCAAAAACAATTCATTTCATAGACTCAGAGTCAACTCTCACTTTTGAAAGACAATAACTTTATATACGGTGCACTTTCAGATATATAAATCTTTGCAGGATGTTTTCATTCCCTTAGAGCTATATTCCACACTATATGAACAGTCATTTTCAAAAATCCATGATAGGGGCTCTTTAACTTACCTCAAGGGCATCTGTTAAGTGTTCTCTTCTAGCTGTGAGGTGTCCACACTTAACAAAGACCAGACTTCGGATTTCACTCAGATAA